>NW_015505595.1:766735-769876 GCF_001515645.1 Sinocyclocheilus grahami
TCTAACTTACTAGACTTCATCAACTAATGTATGCGTGCACTCTGTAGTGTGTTTTGTGTTTGCTTTTCGCGATATACTCATAATATCAAATCGCACATCGTTAAAACAACAATTACGATATTACTGCAGACCATACATATCGCACACCCCTATGTTTAGATTTTTAGAATGCATTGTCTTCTTATCGATCCACCAGTTCACATTTAAAGCTCTGTGTGTTTGCAGGGTAAAAACATGGGTCGGAACACAAAGTACACAAAGTAGCGCAGCACCGGACTTTGAACGTGCAGCGCTCGTGTTTATGAAATCATAACGTTAGTTTAATCGTCACATTCAGCCTTATCGCAATTCTGGTCTTTCTGTTCCCAAATTTAAGACCTCTTGAAATCATAATTAAGCCTTTCTTGTACAATTTAAGACTTTTTAAGGCCTTAAATTTGATACAACTACATTTAAGACTTTTTAAGGCCCCGCGGAAACCCTGGAAGGTGAAAACAATCATTTCTGTTGAGAACTTTTCTGTTGCCATAATCACTTCTATGATTAGAGCGGCTCTAAGCAACTTAACGCAGGTATGCAAGACACAAAATTACAGTCAACGTAACTTAGCAAAAGAAAAACGCTGTAGAATTACCTAACTTCTGTATCACAAATAATAATTTTTACAGTTCATTGCACTCCCATTTGATTGCATTACCTGAATAAATGGAGATTAATTCACCTATAGACAGAGAACAACAGATATGACTCATTTATGTGGGTCCGAATTGATCTAAAATGAATTAGCAGGAATTTATCATCTGAAAAGCAGAACTAATGTTTTACAACAATAACAACCATGACCTAATCAACCGCAAAAACAAAATAACTACATGGACATATTAAATCATCCTTTTTTTGTGAGGTTGGTTTTCTGTCGTTTCCCTACAAGAGTATGTGCTTTATCATTTTGTTAAGGACATACAGTACATACATTTGCACATCTGCAGTGAATATAACTGTCTGATTAAGTAAAATGTCAGATACGATATGGAGATTATGATAATCTTGTAATATACTTTAAGTAGAGACTAATTTTTTCATCATATAAATAAGTTAATATGGCCTTTCCATGTCTGTGAAGTTCACCACACCATAGGGTGTCCCATTTGTCGTGTTATAAATCATTCGTGAGCTCACGAGACCCCCCCAGCCCGTTGTGGCCTCAGTGTGCACTTTTGCTGACCCTGCAGTGTTACTGCACTCCACAGCAGACTACAAACCCACAGTCTCTCTGGCATTAGCTCACCAAAGTGTCAGAAAAGGACTGCAAGGGATGTTTTTTCAGGATGGGGCCAATATGTTTTTCTTCTTGTAAAGAAGTGACACTGTCAAAAAGGAGGAAACTTTGAAGAAAAAAAAGGAAACTTTGACATGGAAACATGCTGCATAGATGTAAAATTGATCAGTTTACATTGAATGTTTCCTAGTTATGGATGCACAATGTGACATATTATTATTACAATATTTACAAATATTTCTATTTGCATTTTTCCAAGAATCAAAAGCCCTGCTTGCTACTGCCTCATTAATGAAGAACATTTCAGTTCCCGAACAGATGCACATGCATTATACAGACAGTGAGAGACTAACACACCATCTCGTGCTGTAGGAGACAAATGAGCTTTGAAAGCTTGAAATCAGTTTGAAAATCACTTATTTTTGGTATCATTGTGTCACATTATTCATAAATATTAGCATTGCACTGATCAACACTGAAATATGCAAAATGACAGCACAAAGGGGTTTTTCTATAGAGTTGTAATTACTAAAATGTTAATTTATTGCTTAATTTAATTGTTCATTTAAAATTGTTCATTTAAAAATCCCTCTGACTTCAGTGTTGCCTTCTAGAGATTCAAATTAATTTGATGGCAACAACAAAAAAATACAAATAATTAATTACATGAAAGGAATGGTAAAGGGAAATGGACCCAGTTACAGACGGGCGATCTCTCTTCTCTGAAAAACAAAACTACTGAGAAACATCTGATGAATATTACTCAAGCTCGTCTATGAATATTTTATAAACATCTGCTATGTGGTGTCACCTTTGCGTCCCCATGCAATGCATTCTGTTTTAAATATTCTTCTCCATGTCCATAGTGTCCCCATCAGCTAATCAGATCATTGACCCTTGCTGCTCATATCAGCAGTAAATCTGCTCTCTGGTGAGGTTTGCCAGATTCAATCACATTTAGTTGTACACATCTGTCTCATGCATATCATATGAAACATCCTAAGATGTTTGATCCCCAAAACTGCAATTATACACCCATGATTAAGATGATGATATTACTTCAAAATGCACGCTGTTTCTTTCTCTCTGTCAAGGTTAATGCATTGGTAATTAGTATTTTCATTCAGTCTTGTTTGCATTACTTAATCAAATATTTGCTCACTTTAAAGAAACCGTTCTCATGTCATTCAGACTGTTGATGGCATGATCTGTTAAAATAATCATCGTCACTGGGTACTGGCATTGTTGTACTTGCACTGACAGATGCAAGTAAATCTACAATGTGTGCGTCACTGCCACAGGCATGAATACATTTGTATTAAAGTAGATCACATAACGCTTGTTGAAGGTTTGCCATGCATTTACAACTAAAATCCATGTTTGTGCTGATGAGCAGCAAGGACCTTCCATCTGGGAGCTATCCCATCATCCTCTAACCACACAGAAGGCCTTGAATTGCTCATAAATTCATTATCCAGAATGTCTTTAAATGATAGTTTACCCAAAGATAAAAATTCTGTCATCATTTACTCATATTCATGTAATTACCAAACCTTGATTTCTTTCTGGGACTGTTGGAAAAGCTTTGAAAATGAAAAATGAAAGTATTATAAAAGTAGAGTACTATATATAGGCTACTCAATATAAACAATCTGAAAAGTTTGTGTGACCAAACAGTCCAAACTTTAGGCTGTTATTCACCGATATTTATATTTGTTAATATATATATAAAAAAAAATCACCTTTTGTGTTTCACAGCAGTAAGTCAACCATTTAGGGTTGGAACAACATGAGGGTGAATAAAAGATTACAGAATTTATACACACACACACACATATATATGTATATATATATATATATAT
>NW_015505595.1:770288-770609 GCF_001515645.1 Sinocyclocheilus grahami
AAAAAATTAAAAAAACAGGAAGGGGGCAAAAACCTTTTCACACCACTGTATATACACACGCATACAGATATATAGGCCTATATATAGGTATGTACTGTATGTATGTGCAGCTAATATCATTTTTATCATATTTATTCTCTGCACTAAAATGTTTTATTTGCTAAAAATTGCTCTGTGCAAGTCTTTATTAAACTAAATATAGCATCTTGATTGACTAGGAAAGTTGCAGAAATTCATTATCCAAAGTGTGTGAGAAGAGTGCAAGGCATTTTCAATTAAAGTTTGCCCAACAGTGTAAATTCTGTAACCATTTATTCATCA
>NW_015505595.1:770826-773817 GCF_001515645.1 Sinocyclocheilus grahami
TATATATATATATATATATATGGAGTATGTTTCAGTTCGTTTGTGCTAAACAAAATCTTGTTTTTGTACTTGAATGTTCTGAGTTCAAATTTGGTTGGTTTTTGAGAAGCACTGTTATAATTATTTTTTTAAATTACTACCCCAAAGTTGTGGTAACCGATTGTACCAGTCCTGAGAGAGATTATGTCACTCCCCGCAGGCTGGTTCAAAATCAGCGCTTGTGAAATGAGTTAGGTCTTATGGGCCACACATTCGCTGATCATGCCTGTTAGACTGTTTCTAAACTGAGGGGCCTCTGATCTCTCAAAGACTTGCAATCTCCACTCAGAGCTTAGTAGCAACCAACAAACAACACACTTATCACCCCTGAAATGCTGCAGACTTAAAACACTAAAGACTGCAGAAGTCACACAGCAGGAGACCTTCTCAAACAAAAATCCCTCCATATCACCAGATCAAATTCACCTGCTTACTTTGCCACCCTAAGCTGATCTGCTTAGTTCCTCCCTTGATAACATCAAATATATCGGACTTGTCTGAAACAATCCCAGCCAGCCTACATTCAAGCTTTGCCTTGAAGACATAGAGAGACATTCAATCACCTGGCCACAGTTTCGCTCCTTCAACATCAAACGCTGACAGCCTTGTCGTTATTTCTACCTCTCGGAGAATAAGCAAGTCTTTAAATAGCAACCCTGCATTTAATCAGCCTCTCATGATTCAAAAGGAATGATGAACTTTGCCTTCTGTCAGAAAATAGGAGATTGGGGTTACATATGAGTGAGCTAGAGAAAGAAAAAGAGATAGAAGGACAGACAAAAAGAGAGAAATTCATTATATATGACATCAGCTAGGCCTATTTGATCTATGCATCACTACTGCATTGATCTGAATGTTCATCAAATATATATATGATTCATCAAATGTAAGTTATGATTCAGTAATAGTAATAGATACATGTGATTTGGTAGTAGGCCTACTTGTAATTATATTAGATTACATTTTAAAGTACATGTAATCATACAGTTACTTTTTTATTGATTACATGATTACATATTAGTCACATAATTTCATAATTCCTCCTAATTCCTCTTTTTAACCTTTTACATGTTTTTCTAAAATAACCTACACATGACATGCAGGTAAACAAATGTTTTTTAGTAAGTGTTTTATTTTGATTGATGTCATTTTAAAGTTATTTAAATTTGTACATATTTCGGATATAAATAATTAGCTTTTTATTAAACTCACAAACCCCCTGCCGTTTGTTCCTTCATGAACCCAAGTTTGGGAAACCTTGAGATAATATAATGCTTCATGTTTCATGTTGTTAATAATGAATGGAATATATTTCCTTTCTCTTTGTACTTTTGTATCAATATGGTACAAGGTTATCCTATTTACATGTGATATGTTATATTATGTTATATTATATGTGATAAACAAGTCAGGTCAAAAGTAATCTAAAAGTAATCCAAAAGTAGTCTGATTATATTACCTAAAATATGTAATGTAATGGATTACGTTATTAACTACAATTGTTAAATGTCATTTGGAATCAGTAATGGATTACAATTAGTAAGTAATCTACTCTATTGATTGAACTAAATCAGCATGTTAAATTGAAAGCCCTACTCTTCACATTTTGGAAGCAACGACAACGTCTTAAAAAAAATCTCTGCCAGCAGAAAAATGAGTGGTAGATGTTTAGTGTGTTGTCCTAACTTTCTATATGATAGACAGTAATGTGTGTGCAGTATGTGGGTGGAACAGTTGAAGCAGTGGAGAGAGGCATGTGATGAGACAATGCAGCCCCACTGTTACTCGCACACTCTCACTGAGAAAAGTCGAAAGGCTACTGACAGAGGCGCTGACATGTTCTGTGGGTAAAAATAAAAAATAATAAACTAACACACTCGATGCACCCAGACATGTTTGTGGGAGTCTTGCAAACACAGCAGGTGTGACGAGTCAGATCACAATATCAATTACATTGCATGATCAGACCACATGCAACATATGCAAGAATGTGAAAATGTCCTGGTATTAATACGAAATGTTATGCTCCACAGACTTGCGTTATGAACAGGTATATTCTGAGACCATTTGGGTTTGATTTGAAAAGACAGGTTGTCAGGACTGTCAGCTAGGGGGGAACAGGACTAGCCAGGAGCTGTTAATTAGACAGTGGAGGGGGGCACATATTTATCACTCCTGCCCTCCCACTCTCATTCTGTCTCTCTCTACCCCTTTATTCCTTTTTCAATCAGTCTCTCTCTGTTTAATTCATGGTAGAAGACAGACTATGGATATATACCTGCTATAACTTTTATCCATATTAAACTACTTAACATAGAAAGAATATACAAACGACATTCATTTAAGCAGCAGCAAATAATTGCAATGCTAAGGGTTGGAATTATCGGTCTGTGAAAGATACTGGACAAGATGTTGTCAAATGGCTCTATAGCAGAACCAGTTCACCAGTTACACTATGTAGGCTGTCAAAACTGGCACATCTTGCTTGAGAGCTGAACAGGCCGGGTCTTCTGGCTCACTGTATGCCTGCCTTCTTGGCACGCTACTTCTTCTCTGTGAACAGCACTGGGTCTCATAGACATGAGTTCAATTTTCTCCAAGAGCAAGGTGCGATCTCTGCTCACACTCAGTGGGGTTTTGAGTTAGGGCTTCTGTTACTGTATTAGTATTCGTTTTGCAGTTCAATGCAAGTATACAACCTAAACCAGCTACAGCTGAATGACAGCTTAATTTCTGCAAAATTTGCATGGCTGTTTTTTTTTTTTTTTTGCATAGTTGTATTTATTTATTGTTCTTTTTATATTCTAATGTTAATGTTAATTTGATGCTTTTACATTAAATGGTCTATTGTCTATATAATAGCCTATAAAATAGTATATATATATATATATATATATATATATATATATATATATATATATATATATATATATATATATATATATATATATA
>NW_015505595.1:775596-799117 GCF_001515645.1 Sinocyclocheilus grahami
TATATATATATATATATATATATATATGTTAGACTACATTATATTAAGAGTTTCATACTTATTTTGTATATTCTTGGAAAAGGTATACATAAATGTGTTTCTAAACATACTACTAACAACTAAATTGTATATCCAATGCATAAATCTGGACACACAAAACTGGATTGAGAATTACCAAGCTGTCAACATCATTTAGGAGCAATGATAAACCAGTAGATATATTTAAAAACAGTAAGTATATTAGTCTATTATAACCACATTTCTACAAGACGGTTGCTACAATATGGATTGAAGACTTTACTAGGATGTTACCAAGTAACAATTACACTCTAATAACACTAAGTAATTAGTGTAAATAGCACCTGCGCTTCACCTGTCTTGCTAATATCCCATTACATGAAAAGCAACGATGTTTACTGCAGTCACGAATGAGCTCTGAAATATAGCCTGGAATCTGTCATCACACACAGCACTTATCTACATGAGCCTTGTCCTAATATTTATTATTAGATATTATTTCGAACAGTTTAAACAGAATGAATATCCATAACTCTTTATATACTGACCGAAGACTATTAATAAACTACAAGGTTAACAATCAGCTGCCGACAGAGACCCCCCCAAAATTGCACTTTGCAAAGTTTCCTACCTTAAACCAATATTTGTCGGCCAACTTGCTCTTCACAACTGGGAATATGACAAACTGGAGACTGTCCGTGGTGATATTTATAACTTAATTCAGAGGTTAAAGCGTTTTTCCTGGACGAGCCGTTGCTCGCGCTCTCCGTAGATGCTGCAGGAGCAGCGCGTGGTGCTTTGACTCTGCGAGCGCGAGAGAAACTCTCATATCTGAGGAGTCGTGAAGATTACATTACTCAGTGCTCCATCACTCCCCTGTAACCAGGTAACGGCTCTTCAGCAAGCACACGCCAAGGAAAGGTAGGCGTGATATAAATCACTCCGGTACCGTCAGCCTGTGTGCGCGCACGCGTGTGTTTTAGAGGTTTGTTGTTGATTATAAGCAGTAAGTGCACGGCGTGTTCTTTAGTACACAAGACTACTGAGCAGGTCATTTCTGATTGTTAATGATCCCAAATGAGAAGCGTCATATTTTTCACTCAGGTTATTATAGGCTATATATTTTGTTTGACAGACCAAGGTGAAACCCTTAAGTAAACTTTGTTACAGCTTTTGAATGTGAAATTCTGACATGCACAAGATTTTCAATGTTTTGAATCTAATGATTATTACATGCATACATTCCCATGGTAAGTCATAATTTGATCATGCAAGCATTAAACAGATTGCTATAACCAGATAAAGGGAAAAAAAGAGCCATATTTGTGTCAAATTTTTTTAACATGAAAACAATATGTGCAATATAGGCTAGACCTTATTTGACAACAATTTCATTTGTGAATTTCTAAACAAACTTAATTTTGAGTGATATTAGTTTAGATTACATTTACTTAAGCAGAATATGGATCTTAATTGGAAAATAATGTGCAAAATGTGGTCTTTGAAAAACCTCAGGGAACAGATTTGCATTGGTTTACATTTAAATATTGACGGAACATAACCGTCAATCTGATCTGACTTCTGATATATGTCTGTTCTTTTAGTATTTGCACAAAACGTTCTCACTTTTTTCTACTTGTCTAAGAGGTTTAAGGGTATTTTTAGTTAAAAAAAGAGGATATTTAATTATTACTATATATAAAATCCCTCATAACTCACTTATAACTTTGAATTTCTTCTTGAATACACCAGGTGTAATGCAGCGGTAATGTCTGTTTGTAGATCCTAAATCAGCTATCTGGGATCAAAAAGGTAAAAAAAAATATGAATCCGTGATACCTAGATAGTATAAGAGAGCCATCAGACAGTAAATGGAATGAATGATCCGCTCAAGAGGTTAAAGATAAAAGGATGTTCACTGAAGAGTCATACAATATAATGCATGCACAAGAACACACTCTCACTGAGTGCATGGATGGTTGGATCCTAAATCAGCTATCTGGGATCAAAAAGGTAAAAAAAATATGAATCCGTGATACCTAGATAGTATAAGAGAGCCATCAGACAGTAAATGGAATGAATGATCCGCTCAAGAGGTTAAAAATAAAAGGATGTTCACTGAAGAGTCATACAATATAATGCATGCACAAGAACACACTCTCACTGAGTGCATGGATGGTTGGAGTACGTTGGCCGTAAAGTGCAAAGCAAATCACCATTCTGAAAACAAAATAACAAATTACAAACGCAAATGCAAGTCTAAAAAACAAAATAACAATTCAGAAAACATAAGTCAGAAAACACAATGACAAATTCGAAAACAAATTAACAAGTCAGAAAACACAACGACAAGCGCCATTGGTTTGGGATTACTCACCGCTGACTGGATGAGACATCTGTCAATCAACGTATACAGGGAAGAACCAGCCGAAGTCATGGTAGAAAGTTCGGAGATGGTATTAAAGTAGCTCAGTTTAAATGTATTGTATGAATTGCCCTTACTATGGAATACAAAATACGGGGTGTATATTTAGATTTAGTTAAAAGTGGCTGGAGAACATCAGCTCGAGTGGTCCAGATGGATAAGTGCTTGCCCTTGTCTTTTTGACGTGATCGACCCGGGTTCGATCCCACCTTTTGCCAAGTTTTTTTTCCCTCCCTTTTCAAATCTCATATTAGCAATGGATTCTATTTACACTAAGTACTTGTTAATTTGTTTTCGGATTTGTTATTTTGTTTTCAAATTTGTCATTGTGTTTTCTGACTTTTTATAATGTTTTCTGAATTGTTATTTAGTTTTTTAGACTTGCATTTGCATTTGTAATTAGTTCTTTTGTTTTCAGAATTGTGATTTGTTCTGCACTTCTCGGCCACCGTATTGGAGACTTTAAAAGCATATGTTACCAGGTAAGAACGGAAAGGTCGCTAGAGTTAACAGCTCTTCAAACAATTCTATCAATTTCACCTTCAGAATTTTGTCTTCATTACAAGAACTAATGGTAAGGTTATGTTTTAAAATCTCAAAAAAAAAAAAGATTGCTCAATTAAGTGCTGTGCTGAAAATTCTTTCCCTAATTTTGTGTTCCCGGTCAAAAAGTAAATTGTAAATCTCTTATTATGCTATATTATATCCAAATCTTGAATCCAATCTTTTTGTCAACATGTTTTAATTAGCACAGGTTTTGTATTTTTTTTCTTTTTCTTTTAGAACTGATTGATCATAAGCTCTATTGATCTGAACTTGTGGACCTCTGTTTTTGAGTGAAAAAATAAATAAACTGTGGATCATTTGTGGATCATTTTGGCAGTAGTCACTCAAAAACTGAGTATAAGCTCAGTAATCTTATAAGATCAATGAGGTCTATGGTCAGTCAGTTTTAAATAACATAGCTTGAGAAATTTATTAGCAATTTTTTTGTATGCTGGTCCTTTTCATACTCTTTCCAGGTCAGAAAAATGGCCAGAACACAATATGAGGTTTAAAGATTTAGATGTGTTGTTTAGAAACTCTAGTGAATGCATTGCTTCTTTTCCTTCGTAAGCGAGCTAAAAGTGGTCTGAATCTGATGTTGTGCCGTCAAGATTATGTCACAGGATGCAGGAAATCAATAGCTCATTACTTGCACTTGACTTAGGGATCCCTGCCGTGTTTATTCGCCGTATCTATAGCATTTCAAAACTGTTGATGCCTTAACAGCAAATCCCAGAGGTGTTCTCTGAAAATCCATCAAACCCTGGGCCACCATAAACAACCGCTCAGACCTTGAAGGGGGCATAACACACACAGTTTCACCCAATCTCATGTTAATCTTGAGTACTTATAGAGTAGTACTGCATCCTTCATATCTCCAAAAAGTCTTTAGTTTTAACATATTTATAAAAGAAATATACAGCTTTATGATTCTCTCCGGAAAAAGCAGAGCTCGTGGAGGCGCGCCGTGGGCGGAGCTAAAGAGTGACGAGCACTTGAGCGCCGAATGCCAACAAAACAGACATTTGATGCTGTTTCACTTACCGTCTGCAGTTCTGAATCATGACCGGGATCTTTTATAGCTGGGACTGCTCCATCTTTCAGTATCAAACGATGTGCAAATCCAGCGTCGAACTGGGCCTTGTTTATAAAACATTCGTCAACTAGTGAAACTCCGTTGCTGCCCCGGAAAAAACAAACTGTATCCACTGTTTACATAACGCTGGGTTCTTTAGGAAGCTGAACAAAGTTATCTTTCCCTTACAACCAAAAACACACTTCTTTGGATTGGAGACATTCTTCCTGAGCAAGACCCGTGCAGCTCTGCCGCCGGATGAAGCACTTGATGGGAGCAATCTCGCTCTCACTCTGGTCGTTGCGTGCGCGGGTGCGCTCTTCCGGGAGAAATGCCCTATAGTTCCACCCTCATCTATGTCATGAAGAGCCACGATCGAAAAAAACTCTGTCATACGTCCAAATTGTTTTTTGAAACTTTGTCCATGCTTAGCATGAGAATCCAACTCTTTAACAGTGTAAACAACTCTGAATGCAGGAAACAGCATTGTACCCTCCCTTTAAACCAACCATGCCCTCTCTGCCATAAAAATTTAGCTCCATTAGTGGCTTGTCTGAGTGCTAGTTCAGAGGTAGACTGACCGTCTTGTGTATCTGACCGGCCGGGTTTGTGGGTCCACTCCCACAGTGTGCTAAAGGTCATTGCTAAGGTGCACTGGCTGCTTCTGTTCCTGCATCATTAAGCCAGCATGAGGCGTGTAAATGTCAACAAGTATAACCCCCCAAGCTCTCTGCTATGCTTCAGAGCATCATCATTTGTGTCAAACCTCTCCTACTGTCTTCACTGAGTGGGTCTGCTGGCCTGCAAACACTGAAGATTTGCTGATTTCCAGCTGAACCAGGACTGACTATTAATTTGAGTTACTGGAATTAAATTGATTGACAGGTCAAGACGATCAAAAAACAGAAAACCTCTTTAGATAACTGCTTGTTAGTGTAACATATGCCTCCATTATATCAGTTCCGTCAGCCTGCCTTCAGGCTATGTGATGATTTCTAATATATTCCAGCAGATATGACTGTTGAATGCCTCCTGTCTATGTCAGTTCACCCACTTAATGGCCAGACTAGCGTTTCCCACAAATGATTGTCATTGGGGTCACAGTCTAAACCGCCCACGGCAACAGTCTGATGTATACTGTGCACAAAACTGGAAAGTACTTATTGCTTTTGGACAGAAATAATCACTTTCAGCTATTTTTTAATGGTGTTATAGAAGCAGCCAGGTAGCGATTGAATTATTCTAGCTACATGACTGTTGGGGTCATACCCCCATTGAGACATTCCTTGTGGTTTCAGCATTGATAATTTATTAACCCTGATTTGGATTTATTACATCTTGCTCAGAATACAGAATAAGGCTTTAGAAACAAGTATGCCAAAAAAATTTGATAAGATAAAGCCACAATCTCACATGAAACATAAATTTACTTTCATGTTATGAAGGTCTTTGGTGGCAGGCAATTTCTTTTTTCACACACAGAGAAAAGGAAGTGGTCATGAAACTGTGAAGGAGAATAATCAGATTTCAAGGAGGATTTCTTCACTTGTTTATTAGGTTTGGTCAGCCAATATAACATAATTCACTGAGAAACAGAGTCTGAGAAAATGCAGTTCAAAGAACTTCCAAATCATTGAGTATGTTTCAACTAGAGTTGCAAAACCGTGCATCATTAACATTTTATGTGAAATGTATTTTATATAAAATTTATAAGAAATGACAGCACAGAACTGTTGCTGTGGTGATTGTTTGTTTTAGGAAACATGCTATACATGCTGGTAATGTTACACATTGATGTAATTAATTAAAATAGGAAAAAAAACATTAACATGAATAATCATAAGAAGTTGTTAAGTAATTTTATTTGTCAATTAAATACACTGTTTCATTGACAGTATGCTGTCAAATTTAAGCAAATTTAAAGCTTTAGTACGGACAAAACAACATGAAATTATTTGACAAGTGCGGTTTTCTGTCTTTTGGTGTATTTCCTGCTGAAATAGCAAATAAGCCATAGTTATGAAAGTAAGGACTTCATATTTTCTGTACAAGGTGTGTGTGTTTGTGTGTTAAAGTAATATTAAAATACAGCAACAGTTCCAGTTTGCCTGCAGACAAGTGTATATGACAAAATATTGCTCCCTAAACACAAATGCTGCATGTCCGTCAATCAATGTCTCTGTATGTTCACAATCTTAATCTGGCTTCATAAATGGATTGATATCACCAGTGTTGTTTATGTCCAGAGTGAAGGAATCAAATTGGATAAGTAACAAAAATTCCCACATAGACCATTTGATAATCCAAACTCTACACATGAGGATACTGTTGGATGCTTCAGGTGGAATGTGTTGAAAACAAGCTCACTGAGTACATAAACCTTCTGTTTAGTTTGGTTGTACACTGAAAATGGTCACGTGGCAGGAAGCCCCCTTGTCATGTGACAGGAAGTATTAGTACATATATAAACATATAAAATATACACTTTGTTTCATTGGCAGCTTGCTGGTTGATTGCAGGTGGATTGACTTTCTCATTTTAGAGAGCATTTGATTGTGTAGTGTAACATTAATCATCAATATCTTTCCCCAGAAGAGAAAAACTGGACATTTTCAATGCTACCTGCTAAAAGGTCATATAGAGTCAACACAAACACTTGAAAAATAGGCTAAAAACTCAAACTTTTATGTCATGGGGTCTTCGCTGTGTCACTTGCAAGGCTTATGTATGTAATTATATGTATGTACACAAAGTTTGAACAATGTTTAATAAATAGTCATTTTTGATATACTGTCATTATACACTACCTTTCAAAAGTTTGGAGTTGCTAAGATTCTCTTAATGTATTTGAGGCTGCATTTATTTGATCAAAAATACAGTAGAAACAGAAATATTGTGAAATTTTATTTTAATTTAAAATAACTGTTTTCTATTTGAACATATTAAAAAAATGTCATCTTTTTGTACGTTGTATTGGATCGAATTTGATGGTGTGGACCATGTTGATTTAACAAAAAAATTAAAGAAAGAGAGAGAGAGCAGTGAGCACACAGAAGCATAAGCCACTTATTTAAAGGGGTCATATGATGTGATTTCAATTTTTCCTTTCTCTTTGGAGTGTTACAAGCTCTTGGTGCATAAAGAAGATCTGTAAAGTTGCAAACACTAAAGTCTCAAAACCAAAGAGATATTCTTTATAAAGGTTAAGACTTAACCACACCTACCTAAAACGGCTCGTTCTAACACGCCCCCACATACCTACGTCACGATCTGCATTGGATAGCTGGCCAATCAGAGCAAACCTCGCTTTTTCAGACCGATGAGCTTTGTAAAAATCAACGCGTTTCAAAAAGGCGGGGCATAGAGGAGAAACAATAATGGAAAATAATGTGTTTTTTGAACTTTAAACCGCGTAAACACATTTCATTACACCAAATACACAAAATAATGTTCTTTTTAGCAACATCATATGACCCCTTTAACACAATCTGACCTCAGTAACTCAACAGCAGGTTCTCCACACTATTTCCAACACACACAATTTAGAAGATTTTCATGATCAGCAAATCCATGGACTTTGGACCCTTTGAAAGACCACCTATATGAAGACATTCTTTAGAAGTCTACTTTTAAATTAAATAGTAAAAATGACATTTTAGCAATGCTTCATTCAAGCACTGACATGCAATTTAATGCTGATGGATTACCATTGTATCAAAACCGATTCTTTCATTCACTGCGGTGACAAATGAGAGTGGGAGCAAGTAATGAGAGATGAGTCACACGTCATCAGACTGTCGATTTATGTAGCCTATGTATCCGTCTAAGTTTCCGCCCAGAAGCTTTCTCATTTGTTCCTTTCTGTGGAAGACAATCACACAGATTGATATTCTGGTGGCATCTTCATGGTATTGCTCTCTCGTCTCATCACATCGCGAATGAGCGGGAGGTTTCTGAAGATCAGACGATACCTCACAAGATCTCAGAGCGCAACTCGGCCTCTGAAGCCTGTTTACGTTCACACACGTCGGCACATAATTTAGAAGCCCTTGGATGGCTGATGAGAAGATGAACTCTCTTGACTCCACTTGATTGTGTTTGTGTTACTCTCTTTCACACTCTCTCAGTTTTTTTTTCTGATTCCATTCCTTGATCTTTGGACTGACCCCATCGCTGCCTCTTAGAGTGCTTTATTTGTAAGTCACTGTGATATGTGAGTCATAACGATTTCTTTGCGAGTCACTGAAATAAATACCTTGCCGCATGGGGAACAAAAATAAAAAATCTAAGTAAAATTTTCCACTTCATGGTGTCCTGGTTTATTTCTCTAATTACAAAGGAACCGCCACCTTCTCTCATGGTAAGCCATCCTGAGTTACTGCTTAACTATCAGCTGGTTTATCAGGAGGCCAGGTCGTTAACACAATTTGGAAACACCATAAGGCCAGTTTCACACTGCATGTTTTGTGTTCACACTGATGGTGTTTCTGCTCAGAGCTGTGGCTCTGTGCAGAAAACACAGTTATTTCTGGATCACTACATTGAGTATTTCTTTTGATAAGCCATAAATGGCTACCAGGAGTGGGCCAACTGTCACTATTACAAACTTAAGAACTGGGCAATCTAACAGGGGACCACATTTACATTTAAATGGTAAAGCATCTACATGGAACCCCAAAATGTAGCTATAGGCCCTGTCCACACGAACATGGGCATTTTCAAAACCGCAGATTTTTCTATGCGGTTAGTCCACACGTAAACGGAGTATCACTCAGGTCACTGAAATTGAACCTTTTTGAAAATTCCTGCCAGGATGAAGATTTTCAGAAACTCCGGTTGCAGTGTCGTCGTGTAGCCGGTGAAACCATAGATTTTAGCTTGTGATGTTGTAGTGCGCGGTTTTTTAAGGTTCTGATGGGCCCACATGACTTTGCGGCTAGGGTTATATTGCCACCTGTTGGTTTGGCATACTGTTGACAGAGCTTCATAGCATGTTTTTGCGTTTTCATGTGGACAAGATTTTTTTTTTTTTAAACAAAGGAGGAAAAACTTAAATTACTTATTATCATCTGGATTCAATCAGATTTACTGAATGGTAATGGTGATTCAAAAATGCTTTTATTGCCAGAAAAAGCCGGAAATGGGTTCTGATGGGCCCACATGACTTTGCGGCTAGGGTTATATTGCCACCTGTTGGTTTGGCATGCTGTTGACAGAGCTTCATAGCATGTTTTTGCGTTTTCATGTGGACAAGATTTTTTTTTTTAAACAAAGGAGGAAAAACTTAAATGACTTATTATCATCTGGATTCAGTCAGATTTACTGAATGGTAATGGTGATTCAAAAATGCTTTTATTGCCAGAAAAAGCCGGAAATTATAGATTATAAAGTCACACCACAAGATGTGTCACATTGGGAGAAAAAAAAATGTTGCGAAACAAAGAAAAACTTGTGGGAAACAATGTATCTTATTTTTATGTAAGAGGAGGCATGGACATGTTTAATCTGTACAAAGATTCTGTTATTCTTGTTTGCTTGAAGTTGCAAACTAGTAATTGTTGCCATATTATTTTATTTTTTTGTAATCATAAAGACACTGGTATAGTGTGAATAGTTTGCCATTTACTGCACTTTGTTATTGTTCTATTTATTTACCTTTAGTGACTAATGAACCAGAAGTCTTGGAAGTAGCTTACTTCTGCATTGAAATATGGTGAATAGTCACAATTTGAGATATAAAGTGGCATGCATCTGCTTTTTATGTTGAAGCAGAAACAGGCTTCCAAAAGAACTTGTATCAAGCTTGAAAGTTGTTCCTTTTTTCAAACAATAGGTTTACCGTTCACTTCATTATTTTATGTTGCTTCATAAAAGTCTAATGCAAAATACCATGTTGTTAAATATTTTTATTGTGCATACTCCGCCTATTTTGTGCCGAATTTAGCATGCCACACATGGCAAAAATAGGCTCAGCACCTAAACTCTGCGGTGTGAAACAGGCCTGACACCGTTTTACTGCTAAACCTACGAGATGAAGAGTTTGCCACCTCAAGACTTGCCATAAATGGCAACACTTTGATGTGAGCTCACGACAGTCCCATTGAAGTCAATGTTTGGCGTGTTGTTTCCTCACAAAGTCCAGCTAATAGTAGAGGAGGGGCAGGTAAGATGAGAGAGTGCCATCATAATAACAGCTCACATTTCTGCTGTTACAATTTCAGCAATTCAGGAACCAATGAGAAGCTAAGTCGTAGTTCTGCTCTCAATGGGGGAAACACACTGATCTGTATCACATCAGGAACTATAATTGGCACCTTAGAGGACTTGAATCAAAGGGCTTTGTCAAAGTGTTCTAAAATACATTCACTGGAAGCGATGTACGTGTTGAGTGTTATAATTCGACGATAGCCTTGTGGTTAGTGCGTTGACAAGTCACGTAACTGTGCTCACAGTGATCAGAGTTCAAATCCTGCCTCTTGGTCTTTTGCTGATTCCGCTCCACCCAATACTTTCCTGTCATCTCTCCACTGTACTCTCAAATTAAAAGGCACAAAAAGCCCATAAATGAAACTTTAAAAAAAAAAAGATTACTGGAGTATGTTTTACAAAAACATACTGTCAGTCTTTCTACTTTAAAGTGTTCCATTTAATTCCATGTGTTATTTTTCTTAACAGTGAGATTTACTAGCAATTTCTAAGTGTGTGGCAAAAAATACATCAGGTGGATGGAGAAAAAAAACACAACTGTCTGGAAGCAGAGTTGTAGAGTTTATTTTTGCCATTGTTGCCTAAAATAACTACATAAGTATTATGTGGATGTGATTCATAGGTCAAAAAAATCCTCCGAGTTCAACTCTATGTAACAAGTACTTGTACATGAGATGAAGATCATCTCTACTATTCTGTCTTGAGAACGACTGCGTACCCAACAGAAACACTCCAACACAACCAGTCACAATATAACACAAAACATCAGTTAAAATATGATTAAATATATTCTAAACAACAATATTATTTCATTGTCATCATGTGACATATTCAAGAGTTATATTCTGCTAAAAAGAGAAGAAAGGCTTTCATAATGTAAATGCGTCCCTTGTTGGTTTCTGGGAGAAAACCAGTGGATTTCTCTGGTACCTGTTTTACAGTGATGAATCTGGAGACAGAAAGAACAAAAGGTCAGTGGATGTTCTACTTTTTGCATTTCCTCACATCCTCTTTTTAAAAAATAGCCTTTGACATGAATCAGAATTACTGTCTTTAACTTCCACCTGGAAGCGTGTTTGTAAGTCGCGACTACTGCAAAGCAGCAATAGAACAAAAGCGGTTTGCTATAATTGAGGTGGCATCTGAAATTTTATGCATGCACTTCTCCCTCTCTGACTTGCATCTCAACAGAAACACACACACACACACACACACACACATAAAATGTACCGTGAATCCTTAGAGCAGCACACAGCCCTTCTTCTTGACCTTGGTGGGCTGTGGGCAGAGCACAGCACGAATGGCCTCATCAAACACTGTCTTCAGACCTCTCTGAGTGAGAGCAGAGCACTCCAGGTATTTTACTGCATCTGTTTGCACACAAACACACGCACACAGATCAGGTTTGTTAACAACACCTCCTTTCTCTCTATATATTATAAGCATAGTTTGTATGCATACTGAAGCATCTCTGATCCACTATGAGTGGGATATTTAGCACCAGATGTCTGGGTGCATTAGGTGTGCACAAATCTGTCATGTCTGAGCGTGTAGGAGGACTAGCCCATGTGTTCTCCCAAATGTTAGATCAAATCACACTGAGAACAAATTGCATTTAGCATCTAAATCTGTAGCCTGATATGTAGTGCTTTGTAATTTTGTGTATTTAAAGACTATGTGGTAATTATATGTTACAAAGAAACAGACAATAAACAGTGATTGCATTTGTCTTGTATCGTAAGCCTTATTTTTATCTCTTTTTTTTTTCTTTGAACAGATTTCCAATAGAACTTTTGCAGTTGGGAGTTCAAAAAGTGGAAAACAAATCTTTTTTATTTTTTGATGCCTTATATATAAATATATAACTCAAATAGAGAACTGTTCAAATGTTAAAGGTTAGTAAGAATTGTTGAATGTTTTTCAAAGTCTCTTATGCTCACCAAGGCTGTATTTATATGATCAAAAAACAGTAAAAAAAAGTAAAAATAGCAATACTGTTAAATATAATTGCAGTTATCTGTTTTAATATATTTGGTCACACTTTATTTTAAGGTCCAATTCTCACTACTAACAAACCATTAACCATGACTTTTGCCTCAGTAAACTCCTAATTATTGCTGATTAATATTTAGTAAGGTAGTTGTTAATTTTATGTATTGTGTAGGATTAGGGATGTAGAATATGGTCATACAGAATACTGAATGTGCTTTTTAAGTACTAATAAACAGCCAATATGCTAGTGATATGCATAATAATAAACAACTAGTTAATAGTGAGAACTGGTCCCTCTACTAAAGTGTAGTATTTTATATTTTAAAATGTAACAAAAAAAATTTTCAGCAGCCATTACTCCAGTCTTCAGTGTTTCATCATCCTTCAGCAAATAATTTTAATATGCTGATTTGCTGCTGAAGAAATATTTCTTACTGCAAATGATAAATAGAATGTTCAAAAGGACAGCATTGATTTGAAATAGAAATATTTTATAACAGTACAAATGGGTTTACTGTCACTTTTGATCCATTTAATGCATCCTTGCTGAATGAAAGTAATAATTTCTGACAAAAAAAAATCTTGACGGCAAACCAGTGATGTAAAAAGCTGCACTGCTGCTGCCTTACCAACTTCTTTGGCCAATGCAAGACCCTGTGGGTAAGTGATTGGAGCCAGTTTTTTCTCCTTCAGCTTCTCGATGGTCTCCTTCTCATCTCTCAAATCGAGCTTGGTGCCGACCAGAATAATTGGAGTGGAAGGGCAGTGGTGCCTCACCTCTGGGTACCACTAGAGGGAGCAGAGGAGCAGATCAAAACAGCTAATTCACATCTGTTTATAAGTACATCTTTAGACTCAGTGGTATTTTTCTTTGCCTGTCTGTTGTCAAATACACAGCCTACAAAGCTGTTCAAAGCTGATCTCTTCATGCAGTTGAGCTGTTACTGCTTGCTCCTTTCCACAACCAATCTCTATGCAAGTCTGTCCCTGCGTCTCAATGTTCATACTATCCATCCTAAATAGTATGCAATATTAGAATAAGTGTGTCCCAAACCATAGTATGTTGAAAAGAGTATGCCAAAAGTCCCCAGATGGCCTACTATTTCAGGTCGATTTTTGAAGTGTGAATCCGTGCACACTCTAATGGCTAAAATTGCCCACAATCCATTGCGCTTTGGCGAAGGATTCGGTCCAGAACTACAAACACGAATAAAACGCGTAAAAAAAAAACTTTTTCACACAATCAGCGGTTCGGTAGAGAGGTTTACAAAAAAGAGTTTGAGTTACTAATAATCAACATTTCACCTGGTAAAAAAATATTTATTTATTGTTATCCGTGTTATATTTCATCTGCAACAGTAATGTGAACTTTTATAAACATCCATTTGGTCGTTAACTTTTAAATGCATCATTATGCAGAAAATATGAGCAGAGTTAGACGCATGAAAAACCCGCGACTGACAGATCAACGAGCTACTTCTTTTCTCTCCAGTAGGGTAGGAAGTTAAATGAAATGAAATGTGGAGGATGTTAACTGTGACAAGATGATTGACAGGCCAGTTTACAGTGACAGGGTGCGTGTAACAGGTGCGACAGAGCGGTCCTTTAAAGACACAATTGTGTGATGTGATAGTCCCTGCGTTCCTTTCGGAAGGGCTCATCCCTATGCCCTAATCCCTTCAAAGGGTTTACCCTTCGGAGTGAGAGCTTTGAAGGGTGTAGGCGACCAAACAACTGTTTCTTGAAGTGCCCTTCTGCGCCATCATCCCATGCCAACACGGAGGCCCCGTCATCATACAAAGAATCTGCGCAAAGGATCATGGGAGCCCGAAGTGTCCATCAGTTGTACCCTTCGAAAACCTTCATTCCGAAGGGCCCATTGAAGTGGCCAGTTTCGAGCACTTCGGTTTGGAACGACTCTTCAATATGGCGGCCTTGATTGTTTTCACTCCGAAGTGCCCTTCGGAGGGCGATATATCCCGTTTGGAATGCACCGAGTATGTCCAAAAGCTTGCCTACTCTTCTACTATACACTCAAAAGTGTGTACTTTTTCTTCACCAAAAGAGTACATACTTTAAGGGCGTAATATAAGTAGGCACATTGACACGCAGCATGCCATTCATTTCAAATGAATACTACAATACACGCTAATGGACATGTTCAGTTTGTCATTTTTAAATGTGCCAAGGCCTTTTTATTGAAAAGATTTTTCCTCAGAAAAGCACTGACTGAATCATTGGTTAAAGCTCAGCACAAAAACAATGTCAGTGGTATCTCAGAAAGTGTGCAGACTATGTGAAATATGCAGCAAAAACAGTTTCTAACTTAGTCACTGCAGAGCAGATGAAAAAGCTTTATGAAAACTTATGGTGCACAAGGACTGCTGCACTTCTCAAGGCCTGGCCTCTGAATGCTGTCTTTAATCTGACAATCACAAACACCATTGTTTTCTTGCACAAAGCAACCCATGCAGTCACGTTGAGCAGACCTTGGGTGGACAAAGAGCATTGCTATAGTAAGCCTACAGTGTCCTTGCCATCCCAACAGACGCACAAGTTTTAAATATCGGCAAACACTCTCTAAAACAACAAAGCAGACATCCATTTATAAGTTAATACTGTCAATGATGTTTTGATCTCTGAAGAGCAATTTAGCACTACACTTATACTGTAGCTTTACAGATGGAGACAAACAAAACACAGACACTGCACTGTGAGCTAAACTACACACAATAAAATATCACTTTAAAGAAAGCAGTAAACAAACATATCCTTGATACTTCTATGACTCAGGGTCTAAATCTGGCACTAGCCTACATCAGTTCCCTTTCAGTCCTGCATTTGATCAACAGAGGCTCATCTATTAAGGCTTTTGCATGCAACTTAAATGTGTCTTTGTTTTTTTACTCTTCAAGCTTATTAATGAGAGACTTCAAAAGGGTTTCGAAACACAAAACGGTGGCCTTTGTTAGAAATCAGCACATCTGCAGTGGCATTTTTGATTGGCGGGCAGGTGGGTCGCTACTCAGCTTCCTAAGCCTCGCTTTCTAATCTAGTCAAAGCAAAGCATTATTGCAGCACCCCATTTTCAGGTACTATCAGCCCAGAAAGTGAGAAATGATATCTTCGCACTTAACATCTCCATGGCAGGTGATTGTTACCGAATGGATGCGTAAGCACAGGCCATATGACATCTTACAACCCCCAGTGCATGTATGTGCTTTCCTCCCCACTTTAAATAGATTTTAATTTGTCTCCTCAACCTCACACAATCTATCAAGACTAAATTTGCATATGGCCAATGTTACCATGGTTACTTCTCAGGAATATACTGTAGAAATAATAAAGAGAACGACCGGGAGGGTAGAAAAAGCAGAGTGGAAGAAGCTTCTGAAGGTCTTTGATTGGGAGTGAAAGCAAAAAGCATTAAGGAACCGGCGAGATGAGATTGCCATTGTTTGAACTTAATAAGAATTCAAAGGGCTGTTTGCATACTTGTTTATGCAAGCTCTGGTTTTAAGCAATGTAAATTGGACCGGATTAAGCCTCGAGTGGTTCTGGAATTATTGATATCACAAACAATTTGCTTTCCGTTCCATCTCAGGCACCTTAAACATGCTGCGGAGGCCTTGATAAGGTCTGGCATAATAACAACAACAACAACAACGCAGCAGAAAAGAATCTCTCGTTCTCTTTGCGCATTCATTTTATCTTTATTACTGAAAAGAAATCTAGGGCGGTACAGTATTACAAAGCTATCTTTCTGTTTGTGTTGGATCATCATGATTCCTTTTATCAACGTGAATCTCTTTTTGCTTCTTTGTCAATTGTCTTTGTACGTTCGCGGCTGCAGTTATGTTCTTGTGCTCTGACTAATGCAACTTTATATTACCAAGCTCAATTCAGCCTATATTCACAATACAATGTTTTGCTATCACTCTGTACAGGTATCACTTTGCAAAATGGTTCTTAAAACTGTTGTAAAGACCAGTTAGTTAATGCAAAAGCAATAAATAACAATAAACAACGCTCTTACATGTCAGTTTCTATATACTAATCATTTTTTTTAAGTTGTATAAATTAATAATAGTTAATCTATTGTGTATTATAAACAAACATAATTTAACAATGAACAATAACGTATTTATAAATTAACATTATTATAAATTTAAAAATGCAGCAAAATTGTTTAGATAATGCAGTAATTAATGTTAACAAATTGAATCTTATTGTAACGTTTTATATTTTTAATAAGTATGCATTTAAATAAGTGTGCAAATCTTTAAAAAAAAATTCCCTGCAAACACAAAATGATATATTTTGATGGCTGTTGGGGTCCAAAACAACACAGGACCCCACACTTTCATTTTAGTGAAAAAATAAAGAGAAATTTTTTTCTAAAAATTCGTTTATGTTCCACAGAAGAAAGTCATACGCGTTTGGAACGCCATGCTGGTGTGAAAATCAAGACAGATTTTTCAACTATGCCTTTAAGTTTAAGATAATTGCTGATTTTCTCCAGTCAAACTGCACTTTGATGTAAACACAGATCCTGGAATCAATAATCTTTTGCGACAGAGAGATGTCTATGTTTATCTCAACAATACTCTATTGATTTGAATAGAGAGAACAGGATTTTCTGAAGAAAAAAAAAAACTTTTAGCTTTCTAAAGAGAACATGTCCCTCACAAAGTATTTGAATTTTAATGTCAGGGATATTTTCTCTTCAAAAAAATATTTTTTATAACTTCTTACAAAGACATGCTTATCCATAGCATGCCAGGCTTCTTAACTAGCTAAACCAGGACTGCTGGTCTAAGCAGGATACACTACATTCCTTTGTTAGAATCCTGATGGCTTAAGGGAGCGAAGAGTAAGTACCGTATTAATACAAGATATCATCCCAGAATCAATCAATCCAGAGTCAAAGGTAAACTAACCAGCCTTCCTGAACCTATCTACATCACCTGAACCCTTGAGGACTGTACGGCACTCTTTTTGCCCCTAGGACACTGGATTATTTTCACTGCAGTCTCAGCAGAGAACCGTCATTTTCCCTTTTGGGATCACACTTGAAAATGCTCTCTGTCAGGGTGAAATAGAGGCAGTTTAAACATGCTAAATGTAACAGGACAAAAGTGGTGTGTATCGGTCAGGCACCTACAGTTGCATTAACGGAGAAGACGTCAAGGTCAGCCGAGCACTATTATTATACTCCCTTAGGGGGGTTTGTGAGTGTGAGGTAGATAAATAACTTACTAAATAGAGTCTCTACTGAATGAACCTTTTGGCTGGCTGGAAAACATACAGGTAAAGATGATGCTTCCTGAGCACAAACCCCTTTCCTTTCAAAACAGCTATACTGATGGAACTCAGCCTTCATTTGTGAATGTCTGAATTCTCACAAAGCGGAAACTTTTTTTTTTTTTATAGCGGCTGATGTTGACATCATGCCCACTTTATCTCTATATGAATATGAACGTTTGTAATCAAGGTCAGCAAATGCATCATGGATTAATGCACAGTGGCATCTAGTGTCCAGTCCAATGCAGAGCAAGTGTTTAAGGGCATGCATGAAGGTATGTGTACATGTGGGAATGTTGTAAGCATGCATAAAACGTCAGCGTGTTATTGTGCATGTGAATGTTGTTGATTGCTACTGGATTTTGTCTGTAGGCTGATGCTGGTGTGACCGTGCTTGTATTCTATTAAGACCAATACTAAACCACCCATAAGGACTCACCTTGGCTCTGACGTTTTCAAATGATGCTGGGCTCACCAGAGAGAAACAGATGAGAAACACATCCTGCAAAATACCATCAGAGGGCATTCATTTTGACGGATGAACTTAAAGGGTTACTTCACCCCAAAAATTTTTTGTCATTAATTACTCACCCTCATGTCGTTTCAAACCCGACACAACCTGTTCCAAATGAGAATACTTTTTGTACGCAAAGAAAACAAAAATAACGACTTTATTCAACAATTCGTCTCCTCCGCGTCACCGTAGCGCCATTTTGGAGAGAATCCACTGAACTGCGTATGCTGTGAACCACACGGATACGTTTTCTACGTTTATTTACGCTTTGATTTGAACGAAAACAGCGTATCCGTGTGACGCAGCTGACCAGTGTTGGGCAGTAACGCTTTACTTAGTAAGGCGTTACTGTAATT
Organism: Sinocyclocheilus grahami; assembly: GCF_001515645.1. Classification (NCBI taxonomy): domain Eukaryota; kingdom Metazoa; phylum Chordata; class Actinopteri; order Cypriniformes; family Cyprinidae; genus Sinocyclocheilus; species Sinocyclocheilus grahami. The sequence goes on from NW_015505595.1 coordinate 794,034, forward strand.
TGATCACTTTTTTAGTAACAGAGTAATTTAACGCGTTATCATAGTATATATATATATATATAAAACGCGTCAAACGCGTTATATATAAACGCGTCAAAATAGTAATTTGAGTATAGTTACAAGACGAGGTCTCTACGTTACTGCCGCATTACATTGCTGACAGAATGCAGTGTTTTATAATCTAGAGATTGTAAATAGGATGTAGAACACGCAACTGTGGAGTGATTACTTTTAAAAGGAGTAATCAGTAATCAGTAATTTGATTACATTTTCAGAGTAACTTGCCCAACACTGCAGCTGACACAGAACAGCATACGCTGTTTACGTCCAGCAGATATTCTCCAAAATGGTGCTACAGGGTAATGCGGAGGAGACGAATTGTTGAATAAAGTCGTTATTTTTGTTTTCTTTGCGTACAAAAAGTATTCTCGTAGCTTCGTAAAATTACGGTTGAACCCTTGATGTCACAAGGATTATTTTACCGATCTGCTTGCTACGTTTCTGGATGTTGATGGTGGTAATTTCATTGCTGTCTATAATATCTTAAATATCTTAATTTGTGTTCCGAAGATGAACGGAGGTCTTACGGGTTTGGAACGATATGAGGGTGAGTAATTAATGACAGAATTTTAATTTTGCGGTGGAGTAGCCCTTTAATACATGTTACTGTTTAAAAGTTTGTCAGTAAGATTTTTGTCAAAAAAAAAATTTCAGCAAGGATTCAATTCAATTGATTAAGTGACAGTAAAGACATTTATAATGCTACAAAATCAATAATAAATGCATGTTCTTTTGAATTTTCTATTCATTAAAGAATCCTGAAAAAATGTATCATAGTTTCCATAAAAATATTAAGTAGCAAAACTTTAAAATGCACAACCAGAAATGTTTCTTGAACACCAAATCAGCATGTTGAAATTATTTCAGAAGGACCATGTGACACTGAAGACAGGAGTAATTGGTGCTGATAGTTCAGCTTTGCCATCACAGGAATACATTACATTTTAAAATACATTAAAAGAGAAAACAGTTATTTTAAATTGTATTAATATTTTACAATATTACTATTTTAATTTATTTTTGATGAAAAAATGCTGCCTGGGTAAGAGTGAGACTTCTTTTAAAAATATTTAAAAATTTTACCAACCACAAAGTTTAAAATCTGTCACTGGAAATTTTTTTTTTTATTGATCACCGTTTTAAATCATTAAGGGGACGTGTCCCACTAAATGTTTATGGTGGATTGTACCGTCTGAGGGTAGGACAGTGGCCGCAGTCTGTCGTAGTCTTCCTGTCCAGCTGTATCCCAAAGGCCCAGGTTGACTGGTTTGCTATCCACCATAACATTTGCTGAGTAGTTATCAAACCTGAGTGAAAACACCCAACCCACACAATCTCTCAACATTTCGGCATGAATGTCAAGTAAAAATATAAACATTTTAAATGGTTGTGGTACTCACACTGTGGGAATGTACTCCCCAGGGAAAGCATTGGTAGTGTAGCTGATGAGAAGACAGGTCTTTCCCACAGCTCTGAAAAATAAAATACATATATATTGATGGAAATCAGACTTCATAATGTACTTTCAGCAAAACACATGCTGCTAAAATTACTTCAAAGAATGTAAGGTATCTGTAACTGTCTTCCAATAAGAAGAACAGGTGTAGGCTACTTCCATAGTGAATTCACACATTTGTTCTCAAACACAAAGAACATTGTATGTGGTCATATTTCAAGAGCATTTAAATCCTAACCGCATACAGCAATACCATACATGAAAGGAGGGATTCTGTATTCACTTTGTCTGTACTATTGCTTTTCATTGCTCAAAGCTAGACTACCTCAGGACCGGTTCACACAGAACGAGTTTTTGCATGCCACTGTGCGGCTTTTTAATTGTACATAAACATATGCTAGACGGGTGTTCTTTACATATGCGCGGCATTCGCTTGTTCAGTGTCTCACTCATAAGCACAGCGTTGTTGAAGAATTTCAACTTTTGACACTGGCTCTGCTGTCAGCAGTGTTGGGTATTTACTAATTACTAGTTACAGAAATAATATTGCTTTTTGCAGTAACTAGTATTGTACCTAATTACTAATAAGATTTCAGTAATAATATTACAGTTACCATCCATAAAACAGCTAGTTACTTAGTTACTTTCAATGCCTCAACCCCTACTGATTTAAAGACAACAATCCAATAATTCCTAGATTTATTTTCATAATTTTCACAACTTCCACAGGCACATGAAGTCACAGGTGCAGCAGACATATGGAATATGAAAAAGCTTACATTCAGCAGATGGAAATATTGCCATTACATTGATTTTGTCAGAAGAAAAGATGATCTGAACATGCCATGTGAAGTTGTGGCATTACTTTACTCTGGCATTACATGGCTTGCCCACCCAAATCTTTTTAGAGAATGAAACATTTTCTTATGAATTTATGATTTATTTTGATAAAATGCATCATGGAATATAATCGTATATAGGAAAAACAGAAATTATTGCTACAATTAGCTTCAAGCTACACATGACAATTAATGAGATTAATACAGTACAACACTTTTACTTAAATGTTACTATTAATCACCACTGAGTGTTTGTAATAACTTCTGACTGCGATCCAATGTGGATTGTGGTCAAATGATGAGGCAGAAACATCATGTTACATTTTAGAAGAATTGTATGGGGAAGATATGCAATTTACGTGGGGCGTGAAAGAAAAGTAATGTAACTAGTAGTGTAACTAATTACGGTTGCCAGAAGGTAATAAGTAAAGTAATAATACTACTTTTGAAAGGAGTAACTAGTAATGAGTAATATATTACATTTTTTGAGTAACTAGCCCAAAACTGGCAGTCAGTTTCAAAACACTGGACCAATCAGAAAAAGGCTAGGGCAGGGCAAGCATTGGATCGCCTCATTGATAATTCAAACATAGCGATCTCATGTGCACGGTAACCGATGTCAGTCCGATTTTGATATTTTGTCGCAATATCTATTAAAATCAGGGCAAAAATCGTGTAGTGCAGGGGTGCAAAATTCACTTCCAAGAGGGCCACAGCCAGGCAGATCAACCCTGGTCCAACACACATACCATGTAGTTTTCAAATAAACCTGATGGACTTCATCAGCTGGATCAGATTCGTTTAAATGAAGTTCCAAACATAGGTTCAGGATTAGCCTAATCATTCAGTCCTGTCAATCAGCATTACGAGGCTATATAAGTAACAGTCATTGTACCATTCTAGTGACTATTCTTCCAGCATCCCTCCACCTCCCCATCTCCTCCTCTATTTCTGCTATTCTTCCTCTCTGTCGAGGATGGCAAGCCAAGTTCGTTTATCATTAACTATTAAGACTGGATGGGCAGGTGAACTCGTAAATTAGGGTTGAAGCTAAACTCTGCAGGGCTGTGGCCCTCCAAGAACTGGGTGTATGTTTACATGACAACAACATACTAAAAACACAAAAGATTTTTCTTTGTGTTTTTTTTTTGCAGACAGAAGACAATGTTGTCTACACACTCTCAGTTCACATGGATCCGCAAAAAGACTTAAAATGCTGTATTATGCATGCCAGGTCAGTAGTTGGTGATGTCAGTTTTCACAAATTCACATTTTCATAGTTTACACAGGTATAGTCTCAGCCTTAGACGTCACACCCACAGACCGTTGGCTAAACGTCTGATGCATATGGCACACAAAAGTGGAAACACTTCAGGAGTTTCGAAGTCGTCATCGGATTGGTTGAATTATACAGGATTTCCGGGAGACATGCATGTCACGTTCTTTAACGTTCCGCCTGGAAACAAAGATGCCGTGACGCCAAACCCCCTCACGAAAGAAGAAAGCCGTCGTGTTTACAACTGTGAAGACTAGCGCTTATCATGATCAACTAAATGCTGGATTCTCAAAAGTATGTGAAAAATTTTAAGTTCGTGGCATAGAATCTTTAAAATACGTCCGAGAGTTTTACACACCGGTCTGTTATTTGTGGAGACATTTCCACGCCCCGAAACGTGACGATGAATGAAACGAACTGTGATTGGTTGTTTTACATGTCGGTTAAACGGCCTCATGGGTGGGCCTTGGCCAATGAAAGCTGCCATGGATTCCAGACCTTCAGCCGTCAGTCTGAAGATCTGGCTACGCGAGACTAATGCAGGTATAAACAGTATCGTTTTGAAAACTTGTGCTTTGAAACCTGTTTTCAAAAGTTTTCATTTTTAGGCACTCAAAATTTCATTGTCATGTAAATGAATAGACAAAAAATGCATAACAAGTTTTCTGTTTTTAGTTGAAAATGGTGTCGTGCAAATGCCCCCTGAGTTGTGCACCCCTGTTGCAGTGTCTGTGTGGTATAACTGGTTAAATATCTAAAGCTGCGATATAAGTGTGAAATATGTCTTAACTGGAACTGCCGTCTGCGACGACAGTCACGATTGCTGTGAAAAGAACAGAAATCTGAAGACATGGTGGCATTAGCTGTTATCAGAATGATAAGTATTTAATTTACCCATTTTTGTCTTTTAGTAGCCTTCATTTCTGCTGCTTGGCTATTTCATTTTTTAAACGGCCCCTTACTTATGTATTTCACTCCTGTAATTGTGTAAAAATATGTTCCTTTTTTCTTTTGTGCATCCCCTTTTATGGGTTTTAATGTATTACCAACAACAGAAAATTTCCCTCTGGAGGGGAAAAAAAAGAAAGAATGGCATATACTCAGAAATCCTTTCATTTAACTAGAAGTAAAAAAAAAAAAAAAAACTGCTGTCACACTCAGATTCAGTGATTGTGACGCCACATGCAGTGCTGTGACAGCAGACTGGGGAGCAACTAGGGTTGGGTACCGTTCACATTTTAACCGGTACGGTACCTTTTTTCGGTACTTTACTCTCTGTGTAATTACAAAAACATTTATTTCAGTGAAAAAATAAGTCCCAAAGTCTCAATTTCAACATTTTGAACAATAGGGCCCTACAAACTTTTTCTCTTTTTTCCCCAGAATTTCTTGTTTTAATTTTTCTGAAAATCAAATGAAGGCATTAAACATTTATTTTAAATCAAATGAAAAT
>NW_015505595.1:799127-799365 GCF_001515645.1 Sinocyclocheilus grahami
ATTATAATTTTTCTGAAAATCAAATCTAGGCATTAAACATTTATTTTAAATCAAATGAAAATGAATATTCCTTTTAAAACATTTTTAATAGGCTAATAATTTTATAATTTAGTGATTCATCTGGTTGTAATATTTATTTTTATCATTTAAATGTTTTATTTAAATTTGATAGAAAATTGAATATTTAAAGATGTACATTATACTGTACAAAAGTAATACAAGAGTAATATATTTCTGT
>NW_015505595.1:799987-816442 GCF_001515645.1 Sinocyclocheilus grahami
TTTAAAACATTTTTAATAGGCTAATAATTTTATAATTTAGTGATTCATCTGGTTGTAATATTTATTTTTATCATTTAAATGTTTTATTTAAATTTGATAGAAAATTGAATATTTAAAGATGTACATTATACTGTACAAAAGTAATACAAGAGTAATATATTTCTGTCACATGTTAAACCGTACTTTTATTTTTACAGGCATGAAGCTACTGTGTGTATACAGTATGATGATGCTAGTTTTCTCAAATGAAACTGTAAAATTCTCGCGAAGTGACTCTCACAGCAGCTCTGGAGATTAAGTTTTTGTGTTCATACCGTCATATAGTGAGACGCAGAGGCCGAAAATCACCGCGAGCGTCACGCATGCTTCAGTATTTGTGTAGTAAACAAAACCGCATTTCCGCCATTCATACATACAGAGGCAAGCGGAACATACAGGCTTCAGATTTAAACCATCTTTTTGCATTTTAATATTCACAGACACTAGTTCATATCGCGATTCGAATTAAGTGGCAGTGGCTACTTTTGATTCATTCGTCCAAAATTGACGAATTCCGTGGCATTTCGTGCTATAGAGTAAATTACGTTTTTATGAATGGACTCTGCTATCCCGTCAGCATTTTCGCAGAAACCATATGGCCCTAGAAATGTAACCACACTTCACAACATTTTGGTTTGCCCTGTGTGTTGTTTGAACGAGTTGCAAGGGTTGACATCACGTCACAGGGTTTCTCTTTCTCTCTCTGTTGTGTATGCGCCCAGATGCGTTCTCAGGTACCGAAATTTAGCACCGATTGATTTAACGTGAATTGGTACTAGGTAGTACCGATGCAATTCGGTCGGTACCCTTAAAAGTACCGAGTTCGGTACCCAACCCTAGGAGCAACACAAAATACCTCAAAACAATTGTGCATGCTTACATAAACTCAAAAAGAGACTTTGACATTCAGTATGAAAACAGGTCACCTGAAGCAGCAAATACATAGATGGGCTGAAAGAAGTGCGTACGAGTGTACAAATTCCAGTGGAGTGCATGTTGATGCATGCAGGCAGTGAGAGTGAGGAATGCTGGGATTCAGGAGCCTGTGGCTACATCTCCCTCACATCAAGAAACACTGAAGCTACTTAAGGCCAAGGCCAAAACCACACACCTCAGGCTACACACGTTCAGTCACAGAACTAGCTATTTGCTATCTTTATTACACTCACTGCTTGATTTCTCTCTCTCGCTCTTGCATTCGCATTCAAACAACACATACATACATACACATGGTAATAACCACATGTCGTTTGAGTTATCCAGACTTGTGTGCACTTGACTGTAGGGCTGGGCTCTGATGTATTGTGCACTAAAAGCCATGATTCAACAGCAAAAACAGAAAAAGTCCACATAAAATTTCTGTAATCCATTTTGACAAGTTGCAACAAAATAAAGTAATATGAACAGAACTGTCTGTGAGTGCAGCGACTGTGGAGATCAAACATGCCTTCACCACTAAGCATACTTGAATACATTTTAATCTACAAAAATATCAGTACACACTGGAGGCAGAGTGCTGAAAACATCATTAGAAAATAGTGGGAGATAACTGTTAAGAGGTGCTTTCTGAAGCTCTTTGAAGTTGTGAATCAGATATAGATAAACAGGGGGAGAGATAGATTCGGAGAGAAAAAGAGCAAGAGAAAGCTCAGTATGGGGTCTGGCATTGTCGTGACAGGATGACAGGAAGTTGGGCGGTGTCAGCCAGGAAGAGAGACAGCGAGCCTCATTTTGAAGTGTGTCTTTGAAAATGTGCCCTTAGTTGCTTCAACTTCTTCATGCTATTTTTCTCTCTTTGATTAAACATGAGCATTTTCTGTCACTCCTAAAAATGTAAAACAATGTGATAGCTATGCGTGTGTAAATGTCTTGTTCTTGAGGGTTACAGATCTTGAGCTGATCGTATAAAACGGCAGGGCCTCGTGTTTTAGCAGAGCTGGCAAGAGGGAATTGATACAGAAACTGATACTCAAGATAGTCAGATGTGACAGAAACAGAAGAAAATGTCCACCTGGAAGTTATGACAATTCAGAGAACTCACCATGTGATAGCATCAGGGTTAAAAACAAAACAATAAAGGAGGGGGGAAAGAATCAATCAAAGCACTACAGGGTTTGTGTTGACACATGCATGAGTTAAAGGATGTACCTTCAATATGAAAAAATAAAATAAAATCACTGAATTAGAAAATAAATTATTGCCCTGGCGTAATGTGATTTGTTTTTCTTTGTTCACTCAGCTATCTGAAATTGATGCTTAGTTGTAAATTTCTAAACACACCCAAGTACATGATGCACAATCTTATGAAGCATTTATATAACAGGACTGATTCTGTAGACACACTGGACTTTGTGCATGCACAATTTCTTTGGACACTGCAAAGGTTGTGATATGATGTCACACTCCATGGCATTCTTCTTAAAGTCATGCATTCAACATAATATTAAATACAAAATGTAAAAAAAAAAAAACATCTACTCCACTTTACTGCAACACAGCAAACCAGCAGGTTGTATATTTAGGTAGTGGTAACTCAGCTAAGAGGTCATACCATGACACATCCATCGTCTATTAGTCACACATCTTCACGTGACTCAAATTCACAGATCAGTCTTCACCACAATTTGGAACGCAGCAGTTGCATTTCCAACTGCCGCATTTGCATGCATATGAATGGAAGTCAATGGAATAAAAAGTATAAGTGTGACCATTCATGATATACATAACCATTTAGTAAGTTTGAGTTCTAGAGGTTTTAATATTTAAGAGTAGTTGAGCATGACTAGTAAAGAAGTGGAACACACAAAATAATTGAAAGTGCCCTATTATGCCATTTTAAGGTTGCTAAAATAGTTTTATGAGTCTCCTAAAACAGGTTTTCATGCATGCAAGGTAAAAAAACATTAGTTTTCTCAAAAAATAGATTTAATTTTACCTCATTTCTAAATGATTCGTAAACGACTCATGCGAAGCAGTTCAAAGAATCAGTCTCTCTAAACCCCTCCTTTCCGTTAGCCCTCAATGCTGTGATTGGTCAGATGGCGCAGTCTTTTGTGATTGGTCCAGAGACGTAGAGATTGGCTGTGGATTGGTCTACCGCAGGGATCCTCAAATCTGGCCCACGAGATCCACTTTCCTGCAGAGTTTAGCTCTAACCCTAATCAAACACACCTGAGCAAGCTAATCAATGTCTTCAGGATCATTAGAAAATCACAGGTAGGCGAGTTTGATCAGGGTTGGAGCTAAACTCTGCAGCGCATTGGCCCTCCAGGGTAAGATTTGAGAAACCCTGGTCTATACAGTGCGTGTCGGAAACGAAACGCCCATTGCCATGATGGAAATTTTGCTGTTTGTGGGCGGGCAAGTTGGCGACATAGAACGTGGGCAGACATTATGCAAATGTGTTACTTCATGACGTAGAGCCATAACAGAGTAAGATTCGAATTCCTGACGACTCGTTTAGGCGATTGCGAGCTGACTCTTTTTTTTGATAGACAATAACATTATATATCGTGCACTGTCGCCTTCACAACTTTACAGATAGTTTATGTTCACATACAGCTACATGACACACTGCATGAAAGGTAATATTCGAAAAGGCATAATAGGGGCACTTTAAGAATCTTCACATACATATTTTCCATACAATGACAGCTCACAGTGACCATGAGCTGTCTATTAAAGGGGTCATATGATGCGATTTAAATTTTTCCTTTCTCTTTGGGGTGTTACAAGCTCTTGGTGCATAAAGAAGATCTGTAAAGTTGCAAACACTAAAGTCTTAAATCGAAAGAGATATTCTTTATAAAAGTTAAGAGTCAGCCACGCCTACCTAAAACGGCTCGTTCTAACACGCCCCCACATGTCTACGTCACAATGTGGGAAGATTTGCATAATGCCGCCCAAATGTTCACGCAAAGAAAGAAGGCGTAACATTTATTCTCGCTGTAGTATTGTTGCTGCTGCCGCCGCCATGTCGTAAAGGCGCTGTGTTTCGTTGTGAAAGCGAAACTACTTTGTTTGGTCTTCCAAAAGAGGACGATATCCGATCACAAATGCAGACATGGTTTTATGTTTACGCGGCAAAAAAAAAAGACAGTGTAAGTCATTATAATCCATAATTATGTCCCCACTGGATGCAACAAATGCCTAGTTTATAATGGGTTTTAATGTTTTTGTCTCGTCGCTCCGGCCAGACAGGGCATCACAGGTATCACAGAGGTATTCGGCCAATCACAACGCACTGGATAGCTGGCCAATCAGAGCACACCTTGCTTTTCAGACCGATGAGCTTTGTAAAAATCGACGCGTTTCAGAAAGGCCGGGCATAGAGGAGAAACAATAATGTACAGTATGTGGAAAATAATGTGTTCTTTGAACCTTAAACCGCATAAACACATTTCATTACACCAAATAATGTTCTTTTTAGCAACATCATATGACCCCTTTAAAGCATAATATCACACTAGATGTAAAGCATTCAGAAGGCAAACAATAGAATTGTGTGTATAATAAACCAGACTGAAGTTGTTATCTCTGCTGCAGATCTCAAATCAACTATAAAATATAATATAGACATCAATAACATTGTTTCATTAGCTCTCCAGTGCCATAGCCAAACATAATGAGAGCAAACCTAGCGCACAATTAAAGTGAACTAATTTATTGTGGTTTTAAATGATGCTTTTTTTTTGTTTGTGTTGCAGCTGGATAGGTTGTGGTCACGTTGAACTATCACTGTATAAAAATATCTATATGAAGGTTTTTTAATTAATTAATGAGTGCATAATAATAACATTTTCATTTTTGGGGCATTTTTTTCTCTGTCAATGTGTAAAAGGAGGAATATTCACCCTGTTAAACTTTGAGCAATATAAGGAACTTAAGATGCTGGGTCACGACATCAAATGCAAGAGGAAGTTAGCAGCTTCAAAATGGAGAACTGTGCACAGGGTTTAAACAGGATATCCTCAAAGCGAAAGCACCTCTCCCCTGCTGCCATTCGCCATGTTAGATGTTACACTTAACTTGGCCAAAATCCATAAACAATGCATTTTCTCATGTCAATCATGAATTACAACGTTAACAGTTTAAACCGTCAGTCTATGTCCCTAATAACCGCTGCATCAGCATCCCGCTCTGCTTCCAGATCTGTAGTTCATCAGCATCACTTTTATTCTCCAGTTCTGTCTCACTGCGTTATATAAAGCAGATGAGATAACGTGATGTCGCAAATCACCTCATATATATGTTCCTATGCAAATTCTCCCTCTCCCTTTCGAAAAGCAGATTCAGACTCACATGTTTCAGAGCCATCTCATCCTCCATCTTGAATCATCACTGTCTGCAGGTCAGCATATGCTCTAGAAACACCTAACATGTTTGTCTGTGTTTATGGTTATGCATCTTAACAGAAAGCAAACTACAGGCCTGACATATTTGGGTCTAAAGGAATAAAGGAGAATTTGCTTCTTTGTCATTGTCAGTCATCTTAAAACGAGACATTTTGACTGCATAACTAGACTTTGTATGGCTGCACTCTCACAATGAAAGACACTTGTATTCCTTGCACTGCTATGATGCATCATTCATGGAAAACATGCTCGGTTCACTAGTAACATCCCAAATGTTTACACCCTGATGAAGTGCCCAATTGTCCAAGCCAGTGTTTCCAAACATATTTTTGACTTCCATACGACAACAGGCCCATCAGTAAGGTTTAAATACGGCATCATCGATATCAGACCTAGAAATTAATTCATAGTACTCCTATACTAAGTTATAATTCACTTTAAAAAAATAAATACTTAGGAAAAAGGATTCACAAGTTAGGACTTATATCCTGCAACAAGTGTCACCCACACAAGTTTATAAACTTGCACACATTACACACTTTTTTGTTTTCTTTCCTTAAAACAAAGAGGTTTTAAAAAATCCAAGGTAATTATTTGAATCTATTAACAAGGTAAAAACTAAATCCTTCCCTGGAACCTTTTAAATTATGTCTTAACAACTGGTATAGACGGTATGATTTCATAACATTCTCATCATGATCTTGTCACTCATAGAATAAATCATAGAATAAAATTCTTATTAAGAATGTGACCCATGTGCGACTGCTGTTTCCTTTTCTTATGAAAATCAGTTGTGTGGCATAACTTCCTGCACACTCTCAGAGGAATGGCAAAAGCCAGAATGTGCTCTTCCTTCTGTGTATTAACTTGCCCATGAATGTCAAGCCCTTAAATATCTCTGTGACCCCCAATCTGTCAGCCCAATAGGCTACTGCATATCTCTTTTAGCCAAACACAACTGTAGTAGAAGTTAAATCATGGAACCTGTAGATAGGTTATTTTATGCCCTGCTTACAACCCAAAAGAGAAAGATAGAAAGCTCAGATAAATTAAGTGTATCCAGGCGTGACCGTATAGAGTTAGCAACCAACCTTACCCTGAGGTATAAACTAAACTACAAAGTATCTCACGTTACAAATTAGGAAATTAAAACTAGAGGACAGACGAAGTAGATCAAATAATACTGTTATTAACATGCAGTTCCCATGAAAACGGTATAGGCCTACTTGCTACCAACTCAAATTAAAAATGAATAAATACTTAAAAATACAAGAAAGTATAAACCATTATAATGTTTACAAACAACTTTTAAATATAAACGATGAAAAACAGATATTAATAAATAAATCGGTTCACAAATTTAACTTTTCACTCACCCATCTCCGACCACCACACACTTTATTGCTTGCATTTTCCGATACTTTTGACAAACTTTTGCCGTCTGCCGCTGTAAAACAACTGTGAAGGAACTAAGCTGTAATACAGGAAACAAATTTGCTACTTCAGTGTGTCAGTCTCTCTCTCTCTCTCTCTCTCTCTCTCTCTCTCTCTCTATAATCCGCGCACTCGCGCATGTGGTTGTGACAGTTTTGGACGTCGAACTATGTGAGGAAGTATTTAACTTTTAAGTGGAAGACATGAACGCGGCGCTTTATATCAGTGCGTTATATGCATTATAGTCCACAAGGGGGCAATGTCGAATCATCATTGAAAGTGCCGATAGTGCACTTAATGTTTACCTTAAAAAAAACGTTTTAGCCCTAAAGATCTTAGCAATACTTGAAACATGCTGTCAAAATAATGGGTACTAATATTTAATAAAGTTTCCAGTCATATATTCCATTTTCCAGCTTATAATCCATATCGTTTTTTCATTTCTACAGTGGCATTGGCAACTGAAACCTTTGCTTTTGTGTGATTATGCGTTCACTGGTAAGTACAGGATGACTACTAAACGATGGATAAAGAAAGAAAGAGAGAAAGAAAGACTGGACCTTCAGAGTAGATCATTGACAATTTAGAATTTGTTAAAATTGAATAGTTATTAGTTAGGACTATTTTTATTAACATTTTTTTAACAGTGGTGATGAGGATTCTCATTTATGTGTCAGTGGATTCTCTGAGTTGAAATGTAATTGACATTTGTGTGGTTGTGACAGTTTTGGACGTCGAACTATGTGAGGAAGTATTTCACTTTTAAGTGGAAGACATGAACGCGGCGCTTTATATCAGTGCGTTATATGCATTATAGTCCACAAGGGGGCAATGTCGAATCATCATTGAAAGTGCCGATAGTGCACTTAATGTTTACCTTAAAAAAAAACGTTTTAGCCCTAAAGATCTTAGCAACATGCTGTCAAAATAATGGGTACTAATATTTAATAAAGTTTCCATTTTCCATCTTATAATCCATATCGTTTTTTCATTTCTACAGTGGCATTGGCAACTGAAACCTTTGCTTTTGTGTGATTATGCGTTCACTGGTAAGTACAGGATGACTACTAAACGATGGATAAAGAAAGAAAGAGAGAAAGAAAGACTGGACCTTCAGAGTAGATCATTGACAATTTAGAATTTGTTAAAATTGAATAGTTATTAGTTAGGACTATTTTTATTAACATTTTTTTAACAGTGGTGATGAGGATTCTCATTTATGTGTCAGTGGATTCTCTGAGTTGAAATGTAATTGACATTTGTGAAAGAAAGGAACAAAACGGTGAGGAAACGGTGAGGAAGTAAGTTCTCAGAGCTCAGCTGTCATTCATGGCCGTGACGTCACCCTCCTCGCGCAAGGACTCGGCGCTTCTTCATCAATTAAAGCGCACTTCTCGTTTACATTCGTACTGTACGACGCCGAGTGCCTGCTCACCGAGTTACACTTATGAAGGTATGCGTTTTCAACACTTTCCTTGGCTTTTGAAAAAACTTTGCATTGCCTTTGTATCGTTACTTTATCATTTATTTCCTTACACTCTAAAAACTGCTGGGTTGTTTCAACCCAATGTTGGGTCAAATATGGACTAACCAAACTGTTGGGTTCAATTTTGGTAACATTTTTAAAATGAGCTTTTTAACCCAACAGTTGGGTTAGTCCATATTTGACCCAACATTGGGTTGAAACAACCCAGCATTTTTTAGTGTTAGAAAGAAGTTTTACGTCCATTTACATCCATATCCTCTCACCAGTCGTGGTATTCGCTTTTAAGAGGTTTGTTTAGTTACTTATGTCTTGTTTTGCATCTGTTAGGTTATTGCTGGGGTTATTTTTGTATCATATTAAATTAGTTTTAAGAATATTAGCCTATATATCTGTATGCTGAAAAACGGGCATCATCAAGACATTATCATAATGTTTTAGTCATTTTAATACAGTCTGTTATCTAATATAGCCTAGTACTTCCAGATTGAACATTTCTCTTGGTCTGTGCACTGACTCTGAGTCTGATCTTCCTGTTTGACTGCAGTCTCCGTGCAGCACAGCCAGCATGGGAACCCAAAGAAAGGACAGCTTTCTCTGGGGGAAAGGTATGTTCCTCCTTAATCATTTTCTTTTTTTACAGCTGAGTAGATTTTTTTCAGGTTTCTTTGATGAATAGAAAGTTCAGAAGAACAGCATCTATCTGACATGTAAATGTTTTGTAACTTTATAAATGTCTTTATCGTCACTTTTGATCAATTTAAAGCAAAATAAATAAAAGTAATAATTTCTGTCATTGCCCCATGGAAACCTCTATGAACACACTTGGCCAAAAAATCACGGGGGACGAATTTACGTTTTATTAAAAAGTGTTTTTATATTCTACACTCATGGCACGCGCACACATTAGGATAGGTTAGATGCCTGCCTCCGTTGCGAGTCCCTATCAAGCACTTTACCGATTCAACTACTCTCTTCTTCTCCTCCTGCCTTGCTCTTTGGCCTGCATCACTCACTGCAGAGCAAGCCTTTTCTTGATAATGCTGCTGTGAAAACATGGGAAAAGCTGACGAGGAAGAAGTTGGGCTGAAGCGATCTTTAGGCGGAGCAAAATACTTCATCGCTCCATCTAGAGCGATATTCATCTGTGTTTGCACAGTTTTCTCTTTTTAGCAATTCCTTTTCTGCATGAGTGTGAGATCAGGCTTCTGATCATGGTTTTCGGCAAAAAAAAAAAAAAACCTTAAGTGCATCAGCCCACCGGGAAAATGCCCAGTATGCCCGATTACCAATCCAGCTCTGTAGCAGAGATATATTTAGCTGAGAAATTTGGACTGTGTTGGCACAGTTTTCTCTTTTTAGCAATTCCTTTTCTGCATGAGTGTGAGATCAGGCTTCTGATGTGAGACTGTTGCTAACTGTTGATATATATGTCATCTTCAGCACCTTCAGCTTTCAATTCAAATGACAAGAGGCAGACTGACGTCCATAAGCATGTGATTCTAGATGATATTCAGGTATATGGCTTTATTCAGTGTCATTCTGCATATAGTATTGTACATAACGATAAAGGCTTTTAAGCAAATAAATACCATTTTCTGCCAGAAAAATGCCTTGCAAAACGTTGTGAAGCAAATGATGCAGCATTTGTAAACTATATGTCATCAAATGTAGACAAAGCTTTGGCGGATCAATTTCTCCACTCTTGCAGAAACTCAGGCTGGAGATCGAAAACATGATGACAGAAATTCAAACGATGGAGGCCGATGATGAGAAGTGAGTAGCCTATTCACCGCTATCACTCAGAGTTACCATAGCAACTAGAAAAAGAATCGATAAACCCAGTATTTGGACATTTCCTACATAATATTTTCGCTGTGTGTAGTTTCTTTCTGTGTTGCACCGCTCTTATTGACAGGGTTTAATCATTGTGGTCATTTTCATATCTACTTTCATAATGTTCACATATGTCACTTGGGTTTATAGCATTTGTTGTTTAGATTAAGATTAGAATGTCAAATAATATAGCCTCTTTACTTATAGCAATCTCTGTCCATGTCTCCCAAAACTGAACACACAAAATGTTAATTCCTAGAGCCAAGCATACAGTATATTAGGATCTCAAACTTAATGTGCATTCCATAGTCACTGGCCAGCAAAAGTTGCTTTGAGTATTTTAGTATCTTCCTTGAATTGAATTCTGCCATGAATGCACAGTTAACATTTGCAGGTTCAGGTTTTTTGCCTGAACACCATCACGAAACACCATCATTGAGCGTGGGCTTGAATCTATTTCCTTCTTTCTTGATATCAATTTTACGAGAAGAGCTTTAGCTCTAGATGTGACGTTGTTAATTTTACGCATGGATATGCTAGAAAATGATGAGTTTAGTTTATTTGCATCAGCCACTACACATTCACTTTATGATTTACCTGAATCAACACTATATTGTTATAACATGCTAGAACGGTTCTAATTTTTGTCACAATAATGTCATTTTTTAAAATTCTCCTCTAGTAAAAATGTTATGAAGAACAAGAGAATCCAGTGTGGAAAAAAGAAGTTTAACATGGACCCAGAAAAGGTATGAACAATGAATCATTTGAGTTGCATGCAGCACAAAGCAACGTAATGCAACAGCTTCACAACTACGAGGAGATTTAGCTAAACTAGGTTAAAGGAAGAAGGGGTGGAAAGAGACAGAGAAAGAGAGATAGAACCACATCCTGTGTTTCTGTAGAACAAGTGAGCTGAAGCCGCACTGCATTTTCTGAGTAGCTTGGTATACATGGTCAGTAAAAACAACAACTGCTTTACCCGTCCAGTTTTGATCATCTTTCACAAAAGCACCCCCCCCCACCCCCACCCCAGATAATATGAAACCTGCTTATAAAAGAGAATGCATGTGCATTTCATTGATAAAAAATGCAGTTGATGTAGCTATTAGACCAACAGCAAATCATATGTCATGATCTGTATCTTATATCCTGTTTGTTAATGAATGTTTGGTAACAGTAGTGCCAATGGTCTGTGGTAATTTCATTGAGGTTAATTGTGTGTGTTTATTTCCAGGGTATCCAGTACCTAGTGGACAATGACCTTCTGGAGTGGAAACCAGAGGCTGTGGCAGAGTTCCTTTATAAAGAAGAAGGCCTCAATAAAACAGCTATTGGCAACTTTTTAGGAGAAAGGTATGAGGATGAGGAGGAGGATGTTTTTGTGGGCCATACTCCTTGTGGTTTTGATATAGAAAAAGAGTTGATTCCTTTTTGTATCCACAGGGAGGAGATCCACCTTCAGATCCTGCAGGCCTTTGTTGACCTTCATGAGTTCTCAAACCTTAATCTGGTTCAGGCTTTAAGGTGAGTGGAGATCCCCATCTTCCTGTTTCATATGCCATTCTATCATATTCAGACTATATATATATTTTTTTTTTCAATTTTGGGCGAATCTGTGATTGTTTGATTGTGGACATAGGCAGTTCTTGTGGAGTTTCCGTCTACCTGGTGAGGCTCAGAAGATCGACCGCATGATGGAGGCCTTTGCTCTGCGGTACTGCACCTGTAACGCTGGGGTTTTTCAGTCCACAGGTAGATTACCTTTGCATTTGGAGGATAGGTTTTGTGTTTGACTGCCAAAAGAAAGAAAACATCAAAATTCAACAGACATTTAGAAACCAAAATGGTTGTTTTTCCTTATCCAGCCTGTGTCTTGTTAATAATTGTTTGGGCCTAAAATGTTGTTTGGCCTATATATCTCAGTGTTTGACTTTCAAGGCATTAATATCTAGGTCCTGAAGTAAAAGTAGTTGAGAACCATTGCTGTAGACTACTTACATGTACACATTTGAAAGCATGTGTATTCGTGTGTGTTGCAGACACCTGTTACATCCTTTCCTTCGCTATCATCATGCTCAACACAAGTTTGCACAACCCCAATGTGAAAGACAAGACCACACTAGAACGTTTCATCAGTATGAACAGAGGAATCAACCATGGAGAAGATCTTCCTGATGAACTACTGGAGGTGAGAGAGGTCTTAGGGTCATTTTCCAATGGGTCAGGTTTACCAAACCAAATACTCACATCTAGAGTAAATATACATATTGTTCAAAAGTTTGGGTTAGAATGAGTTTGCATGCTTTTATTCAGCAAGGATGCAAAAAATGCATCAAATATGACAAAAAAGTAATTTCGAATGTGACAAAAGAAGTTAAATAAAATCCTGTTCTTTTGAATGTTCTACAATCTCAGTTTGCACAAAAATATTAAGCAGCACAGCTGTTTTTGACTGATAATAATAAGAAATGATTCTTGGACAACAAATCAGCATATTAGAATGATTTGGGCGAATCTGTGATTGTTTGATTGCCATGTGACACTGAAGACTGGAGTAATGACTGCTTAAAAGTCAGCTTTGCCATCACAGGAATGAATTACATTTTGATCATTTTCAAGGAAGACATAATTATATTATTATTTTTAGTTATTATTTTACAGTCATTTTTTTGGAGTCATGATTTTGTCTTATCAAGTGTTCATTTCTCATTTTTTGACACATCCTGTAGAAACTTTATGAGAGCATTAAGAACGAACCCTTTAAGATCCCAGAAGATGACGGCAATGATCTCACTCACACCTTCTTTAATCCTGACCGAGAGGGCTGGCTTCTGAAAGAAGGTTTGTTACTCTTGTGTACTGTTAAGTGTTGTACATATCATGATAACATAGGAACCAGTACCCAGCTTACACATATATATTCCTAGAACATTTTTTTAGTGTTTCTATTAAGTTTTGAAAATGTTCTCTGAATATTCAAAACGTCCTTTTTAAAAACTTTAAAGGGAATTTCTCAATATTTAGATTTTTTTGCTCCCTCAGATTCCAGATTTTCAAATAGTTGTATCTAGTTGTACCAAATACTGTCCTATCATAACAAACCATACATCAATGGAAAGCTTATTTATTCAGCTTTCAGACGATGTACAAATCTCAATTTTGAGAAATTGACACTTGTGACTGGGTTTGTGGTCCAGGGTCACTAATAATGTTTTTGTGCTAACTTTTTAAGAACATTATTAAAGACCAGACAACTTTAAATGAACGTTCAGTTAACATTACTGGAAAAACGTTAGTTCATAACTTGGACTGAACTTGTGAGAAAGTTAACCAAAAGTTCTGAGAATGTTCCTACCTAGTTAGCTTGGAAGCTTCATCCCTGTTATAAACAATTCGATTGGTCCAAACAGTGAAATAGCCAAGTGCAGCTCAGCCAATCAGGTTAGAGGACTGGAACTAACTGTTATGTATCTGTTCTTTTCTGTTATCTTTATTTATCTAAATGTTACTAACAATTCTGGTTAATCCATAGGTGGCAGAATAAAGACCTGGAAGCGGAGGTGGTTTATTTTGACTGATGGCTGTCTCTACTATTTCCAATATACCACTGTTAGTACTCCACCTTTACAAAAATATCAAGTTCGCTGAAACAAAACACACTAAAATCAGTTTAAAATGATCATGTTTCCTATTTAAATAGGAATATTACAAGTGAGATCATTCAAAGGCAATCTTTCCCCTCTCTAGGACCAAGAACCAAAAGGAATCATCCCGCTAGAGAATTTAAGTGTTAGAGAAGTGGAGGATGCACACAAACAGGTACTTTTACCATGTTTTTTCCATTCCACCTCATTTATTATCACTGATCCAAATAGATAGTGTGTTTCTCTAGACTCTATTGCACCTGCTTCTTTATGGTTCTTTTAGTCAGCGCTGAGTGATTGCTGTACCTCTGTCAGCACAGTCTAGATTTGCTTTGATGAAACTCTGCTCAGATCCTGATTTCTGTTTTTTTTCAGTCAGCATCTCGTAACGCAGAGTGACATTTAAAAGTTTGTGAAATAACATGGTATTGTAACCGTGGAATGTAACCTTTTGAAAATAACAGCATATGCATTTTCTCTTTTAAAACATGTGTGTTCAGTTCTGTTTGGAGTTGTTCAGCCCTCATCGTAAAGGAGAGATGATAAAGGCATGTAAAACAGAGACAGATGGCAGAGTTGTGATAGGCAAACATCACTCCTACAGACTCAGTGCTGCTTCTGAAGAGGAGTGTGCTGACTGGATCCAGGCCATCAGGTACCAGACAGCATAGTATACGTGATTCATTCAGTTGAACAATTAAAAATAAACAGGCTTGATTTGCGATTTCTGAATGGCACACAACCCTAGTTCGAACGCCAGCAAACAAGACGTGACATCCAGTGTTTACAAATGAAATGCAAACCACATCAAAATGAGGTTTGAAATCCAAATATTTTTGGAATCCATGATTTGAAGTGATGATTTTTCTTGTCTTTTGGGACTTCACTCGTTTCATACAAAGAGCACTTTCTGAAATGGCGTCTCTTTTTTCTCATATAACATACTATGACATTCACTATGTAGTGAACAGTGAATAAGTGAACAAGTCAACTGTTTTAGACCTCACTAAAAAGAGGAAAGGAAAAAGTTCAGTTTTTCTATTATGCTAATGCTTACATTGTTTCAATAGCAATCGTATTATTAAAAGTGTATTTATATAGAACATTTCATACATAGTTGTAAATTAAAGTGCTTTACACACTAATGATTTAAACCTTCCTCTGTGCTTTTACCTACTTTTGGTGTGAAAAATGACCGGCCTTTTAAAAATTGCTTGTAAATCTCTCATTATGCTATATTATCACTGAATCTTGAATCCAATCTTTTTGATAGGACAGTGTTTTGACAGCTTATTTATGTCTTTTAGGAAGTGATACAGTAGACTGTATGCCTCATCGATCTTGTTATATCCTGTGTAAGCAAAGTCAGTCTAATTTCTCATTTTTAGTCTAATTTAGTCAAATATATCTTGTATTTTTTTTTTTAGAGAATGGAATCCTCTCTGGGTCAAAATGATCAGAGCACAACACGACGATTAAAAAAGAAAGAAAGAAAATATAAAAAAATCAAGAAAGTATGAGAGACAAATATGATACCGACACTAAGATATTGATGGCAAGATAACAATAAGTTTTCATGAGTTCATCAATGTGTTTTTATAGGTCATGGGAAAGAGGAAGTCAAGTATGTTTAGAAATGTGCACACACTTAGTCATACATTAACAATCAAATTAAAATATATATGATTGCACTGACAGAGGAACTGAGAATTAAAAAAACTAGTGTTTTGCATCTGACTGCAACTGCAAACTGTTTCCTCTCTTGTTCTTAGAGCTTGCATCACTAAAGACCCTTTCTATGACCTGGTATCTGCACGCAAGAAGAAGATCATCAGCCACACTGAACAACACGACTGAAGCTAACTGAGGGGATCGGATCGTTTAAACGGTTGCACACAGACTGAAGTAGCCAAAGGGACGATGATGGTTACAGTGGACTGAATGAGCTGGAAATGACGAATGAGGTTCTCAGGGTGCTAAATCTCTCTTTCTCTCTCTCTCTCTCTCTCTCTCTCTCTCTCTCTCAGCACTCAGAGGTCACCGCTGCTGTGTGTGCAGCCTCAGGGTTGGCTTACACGGTGGTGTTGTGGTCAGGCTTTCTGTGAAAAAATAGTTTCCTATTTATTTAACGCTTACGAGAAATGCCTTGGAAAGATTTTATTTGTAAAATATTGTGAAATATCCATGTCTAAACATGAAACAGTTTGTATGTTCCCGGAAACTGTCGGATTTTTCTGCTCCTGTTTAAGTGAGAGCTTCATTTTATTTTCAATGAAAAACATTTAAATTAAGCAACATTTCAAAGCATTTAATAAGGTATTTGTGTTTTGAAGCACAATTTGGCTATTTTTTTTTATTTGTATCATTCCATTTGACTAGCACGCATTTATCATTTTATTATCATAGGATTTGTAAAAATCTAATTAATATGTCTGTCTTGTAAATATTGCGACGCCAGTTAGCATTAACATTGATCAGGTTGAAATGATCCATATGCTGTACATAATAAATGACTTATTTAATGAATGTACCATTATTTGATTATAAGCGTTTGTCATTTCAGGCAATTCCTAAAACTTTGGAATACATAAGACTATGTTATTAAACTATAATGATTGCGCACTGGGATTCTCTAATTAAAGGTCTTTACAAAACAAGCCTC
>NW_015505595.1:817252-849797 GCF_001515645.1 Sinocyclocheilus grahami
TCTCTCTCTCTCTCTCTCTCTCTCTCTCTCTCTCAGCACTCAGAGGTCACCGCTGCTGTGTGTGCAGCCACAGGGTTGGCTTACATGGTGGTGTAGTGGTCAGGCTTTCTGTGAAAAAATAGTTTCCTATTTATTTAACGCTTACGAGAAATGCCTTGGAAAGATTTTATTTGTAAAATATTGTGAAATATCCATGTCTAAACATGAAACAGTTTGTATGTTCCCGGAAACTGTCGGATTTTTCTGCTCCTGTTTAAGTGAGAGCTTCATTTTATTTTCAATGAAAAACATTTAAATTAAGCAACATTTCAAAGCATTTAATAAGGTATTTGTGTTTTGAAGCACAATTTGGCTATTTTTTTTTATTTGTATCATTCCATTTGACTAGCACGCATTTATCATTTTATTATCATAGGATTTGTAAAAATCTAATTAATATGTCTGTCTTGTAAATATTGCGACGCCAGTTAGCATTAACATTGATCAGGTTGAAATGATCCATATGCTGTACATAATAAATGACTTATTTAATGAATGTACCATTATTTGATTATAAGCGTTTGTCATTTCAGGCAATTCCTAAAACTTTGGAATACATAAGACTATGTTATTAAACTATAATGATTGCGCACTGGGATTCTCTAATTAAAGGTCTTTACAAAACAAGCCTCAGTTTCACCAAGTACTGCACACATTTGTCCAGCAGAGGGCACCGTTGCTCAAGCTTCACAATCCCTGCAGCGTATGTAGCCTATATATTTATAAGCGTACAGTACATACACTGGAGGGATTATGAAGATAGACTTTAATATCAATTACATAAAATAAAATTAGGATATTTGGGACTTTCCCCCCAATAATTTCAATGGCAGAAAGTATACCTGAAGCTTTTTTTTTATACCAGCTTTTCGAGCCTGGAACATGAGAAACATTTGAAATGACGCTCTAGTCTACTGAAAAAAGTAGCACATTTGCTTCCTTTGCTACATCTATACTGCACTTCTTGTGGTCTACAAAAGCACACTCCCCTCTTCCTGTGCATAATTTCCTTTATCTCTGCCAATTCGCTCGCCATCTCTTCAACCATTTCTGTTATTTCCCTTGCAAGACTAAAGAGTCTGGCTCAAGGTCATGCAGGTCACTGGTTTAACGTACATGCTTTAGCAACACACATCATGTTACATGTGTAAACAAGGAAAGGCAAATGTCACACCCATGTTAGCCTAACAGATCTGTTGACGTATCTCTGATTATGTCAGCCTGGTCAGGTACTGTGGATGTCATCTTAAACACAGCTTAGTTTAATGCCGTCTAATATAGCTACAATTCAACACAATATTGCATTATCCATCAACTCAATACTGACCATTCAGCCGTCCATGAATCACCTGAGAGGTGTTCAGATAATGCAGGTCATGTTTTCAGTGGTCTTTTGAACTTGGGCAACACTGAGATGACTGTCAAAAGGTGGCCTAATTTACCATACAATTTTTTTCATAAACTCTAAACTAACAGTTCATCATTTTTCAAAGGACTTAAACCCAAAACTTTTGAGTTTGGGAGAAAAATAAAATCAGAAATATACCACAAATGTTCAGTACATTATCAAGCACTTAGTTTTTCCTAAATATACTCTCTTCCAAGAAGTTTCTGCATTCAAAGAATTCGGTATGATACTAGTTTTTCTATAGTTGTCATTTTCTAAGCATACCAAAACCCATAATGGCATTTGACCGCTCACATCTACAGTAATAATAAACCTGATAAATTGTGTAAAAGCAACTGTTTAACCTGATTAAACTAACATTTGGCAAATTAGGCTTATTGTCTTTTCTTCAAGGCAGTTTTATGCAGTGCAAGATCACATCTTCTGGAGTTAAATGAAAAGAAATAAGAAGCAACAATATATTTAAGGCCACAGCTTTTTATTTATTGGCACTATTGATCTAAAAATCAGTTTATTATTTCCAAGCGCCATTAGTTCACACAGAGCACGTTTTTGCCTTCCACTGTGCTGCATTGTAATTGATTTTTTATGTAAACATGCAAAACAGATGTCAGCTTTTTATTATAAAACCCCCTCAAGATGTTCTTATACATTCCACAGATTTGTTATGCATCTTTAAATCAAGAATGTGTTCTGTGTGAATTCTTAAAAACACAGTACAGAAATTTATATTTATAAAGTAATAAAAGTGTACAAATCATGCCATGTACACATAAAGCCATTAATTTTACATTGCTGGACTGCTTTTCTTTTTGTTGAACATAATGATTTAAAAGTCACTTTCAGACCAAGCAGCTCGAACACCAATGCAGCGATTTCATGGGACCAAATTAAATCTGTGTGGGGAACCTTTTCCCCCCTCAAGCAAAACTCTCAATATTACAGATTCATATTGAAATGATTGGATTTCGCCTGGGAAATTTTGCTGAGCAATGGTAAATGTGACCGCACCTTCAATGGTAACTGATCAGGCTTGTTTTCATCTGTCATCAGTCAGCTTTGCTATGGAGCTTTTCCCTCCTTCCTTTATGACTCTGAGGGAGCCACAGGCTCGAGGATTGGGTAAGTGCAACTGATTAGGCCAGGGTAAATATATGCAGGGCAAAGATCTGCTGAACAGGAAATATGTGTAGCATGCTACATCTTCGCTCTTACATTCAAAGCTCTGCAGTCCACCTCTGTAACTGGCAGGAGGTCACATGATCACAGAAAGCACACTACAGTTCAGTCATTCTTTTTCTGACACCAGCTCCTCGCAGCGTCAGCAGCATTTTGGAGGTTGTTCAAACAACCTCACTTCCCTTTAAAAACACAGCACCAATACTTAGTTTTTCAGCTGACAGCTGAATCAATATTATTGTAGGGAGAATCACTATCCACATCTTGTCCAAACTGAACATAATAAAGAAAAATGTCTTCTTTTTTTACAGCATATATTGTTAATATTCTCTTAGAAATGTCTCTTGTATCCAAAATCCTGATCTATAAGCACACATTCTTGTTGATTCCTTTTGCAGAGATACCTCAGGACTGAATACAGGCCTTCTTCTGGTTACGCCTCCGCCCTCTCGGACCTGAAAAGAAACGAAAGATGTCAAACAAGACTTTAAAAATATCAAAATAGGGCTGCATGATTAATCTAAATGAAACTCTGATATGGCTTTGTGCTATTATCAAATTACAAGGGCTGCAGTTTAAATAAATAAATAAATAGATGCAATGTTACAGAGTGAAGCACAGCACTGTGTTCTTATACGTCTCAATGCCACTCCAATTGAGCACTTTAATATGCGTTTGGGAACACAACATGTGGCAACCATCTTCTCATACTTGCTGCAATGAGAAGCGCTTAAAAAGGAAGCTTTAAGGGCTTCCTGTTGTTTTCCATCAAAGTAAAGGTTCTATTGTTAAACATTGGAAAATAAAGAAATTAAGACAGCTATAAATATTATTATTGTAATTTTATAGTTTTTAATTATATAGTTTATTTATAGCATTGTTGATATACAATAACAAAATTTGGGCCAAATTGTGTAGCCCTACAAACAAGCAAACCTAGAATTTTTTATATCACGTTTTAAATTGCATCACAATTTTTATCTGAGAATTAAAAATACATTCCCCCCCCAAATTGTGCATGAAAACACTGCACTACTCAAAAGATAGATAAATGAATAATCAGCATACGTACCATCCTCACCATCTGTGGCAATAGTCTGAAGAGAAACACTCCTTGGACCCATTTTGTTCTTCTTGAGTTTAAACTTCACCTGTGGTGGATTCTCTATCATCTCAAATGTGTCTTCAACTTCACCAGTGCTGTCAGTCTCTGAGATCTTGCGAGGAGTGGGAGTGACGCGTTTGGATGCGTCTTCTTGCTCATTAATATGATTGGCCAACCAAGATGCTTCCTTGGAGTTGCTGGTAACCTTAGTGTCTTTATGACTGATCTGTTTCACATCTGTGCTTTGATGGGTTGTTTTAGAGAGAGTGTCTGGACTCTGGTTGTTTGCTCTGCCTTTCAAGAAATGCCGGAAGGAAGAGCGCTGCTTTTTAGAACCAAACAGCGAAGGCTTCTTCCCATCGCCCTTACCATCCTCTGTCCCATCTGGGGATGAAGGGGACTGTGGACGTGCGCTGTCCCCATTGGTGTAGATTAATTTTTCCATGTTGTTCACAGAGGCATGGTCAACATAGTCTCTCAGCTTAGAAAGATCCTGCAGGGAGCCAGTCACACCTAGACTGTTGCCAACGACTAAAGAGTACTTAGGATTATGGTATTTATGTGCAGGCACCTTTAGGCCGGCCTGGTTGGAGTCCCCTACAGAGATCTGGAAGCGTGACGTGGATACAGGAACTGTGAGTTTGTTGGGTTCCGTTGGCGTTTTCAGCACAGGAACTGGCAGGGCCGGCTTACTGATGTGAAACTCACAATACAGGTCCACTTTATCAGACACAGCATACAGCTCTCTGAAGTCATTGTCGAAGAAGTCAACAACCTGTCCTGACATCACAGTGATTGTGTTGCGGTTCATCCTAGAGGAACTCCACGTAAAACTATAAAGATGGGAAGTGTACAGTAAATGTATTGATTAAAGATTGAACAAACGTACCACAATGGTGGACAAAACTATAAGATGTGCTGTTTGGTCTGTATACGAACCTGTATGATCCAAACATCACTTTCTCTCCATCTACCAACATGTACTTGGAGCACAGCGATCCTGGTAGACGGCCAAAGGACAGTGGCATGCCAGAGCCTCTCACAGTTCGCACACGCAGGTTCTGAAAGAGCAGAAAGAGAGAAAACAATGTTTAAAGCTGTGTGTACACTGCATAATTTTTTGCTGTGGAGTGTAAATCTATTGCATGTAAAATACTGTTTTAGTCATTCTGAGCTTGAGCTTGTCATCAAAATGATTTTGTATGATGTCGGCACCGATAGCATTGCGTTACGGACGTCTTCCCGAGTTCGAATTCTGGCTTGAGGACCTTTCCCGATCCCACCCCCTTTCTCTCTCTCCCACTTCGCTTCCTGTCACTTCTACACTGTCCTATACTAATAAAAAGAAACCACCAAAAATAAATATTAAAAACATGATTTTGTAAAACTACTAATGAACAGTCTCACATAATTTTGTTCAATAACATCAGGCATCCGAATGCAAGATAACATTTCGTCTGTGCACTCAGAGGTGCAAGCAATTTATTATGTAGGAAAAAAGTTGCAGGCTTCTCTAGTTGCAGTAACTTTTTTATCAATGATGCTTTGTGACAGTTTCAAAGGAACTGAAATGTTCGGGTCTATCTAGTAAAATAATTACAGTATGAGGAAACAAGAGGTCAGCAACTGGTGACATTGGGGCATGTGAGAGAGAAAAATCTTATTATTTAGCATTACATTTAAGTTATGAACAAAATTACCACAGGTCTGCTCTGAAGAATAAAGAAAGATCTCTTTTAGGGGGCCGTTCACATATCTTTTGTGCGCTCAAGTTCGTTATCCAGACACAACTGACTCCAGACTTCCAGACAAGATTTTTTTAATGGAAAAAAATTGCCAACATTAGCTCAAGGGCTTGTCAAAACAGACACGATACGGTTAAAAGTTTAAAAAAGTTAAAAGTCTTAGCTAAGATCTAGATCATACTGTCTGACATACTGTAAAAGATGCACAGTCTGCTATAACTTTTAACCAAGATCTGGCTTGTACCCCAAAAAGGTCATTAAAGGGCAGTTAAGGCCCATTTACACTGAAGAGCACTATCTTTAACTAAAGGTTTTAATAATTGTTCAAGTTCTATGAAAATAGTGTCCATAAGACAGCTGCAATGATAATAACACAGCAGAACGATTTAATTGGTATAACTTTCAGAATTATTTTTTTCCTGTTTATGAAAAATAAAACGTTGACAGACAGTCAAAATTCACTGACTTTAAAGAGCTTGCATGCTAACAGCAGCAGACAACAAAACTGCCATGCTTATAATAAATGTATTGTTATCGTCTGTGAGTGTGAATGATATAGCTACTGTTATCTTTATAGTTATTGTTCTTGGCATGAACAGTATAAAGTGGCAAATCTGGATTTTACAAAAGGCACGAGGTGTCAGAGCAACACACCTGACATGGGCAAATATCCAAGGTGAAGTCGGTAGTGAGAGGTTAATGAAAAAATCCTTGCACACAGGGGTGTGGCGATTTCATTTGCACACTGAGGTCTCAAAAGAAAGGAATACTGTAACGACAAAAGGACTTTGAGTACAAGGCTGGCATGGATGAGGAAAAAGCAGAAGCGTGAGAGATTAGAGCACTCCACAACTCTCCTAAACAAGATCAAGTTGCCTTTTCTCTTAGTTCTGTTGAAATCTGCAGATCCTCTTTCAGGAAATAACAATGCTGAATTATCCAACTCTATCGCTCAGTGTAAAGTGTCAAATGAAAAGACCTAGTGTCCTATATAAAACAATCCACATAGATAAGGCTCATTGGCAGTGTATCTTAGGGAGATCGGCAGTATTTGGGGCAGTCTTGCGGAAAGCACTGGGTTTCATTCTACAGCGTGGTTATGTGTGTGCACAGCAGACCAGGAAGTCAGTTGAACCCTGTGGCAACAGCTCCAGAATCAACCAGAGTTTCAAGTTCACACAGATCCCTTAAAGGTCAGCTGACAGTCTGTTAACATGTGCATTTGTGAGTGATATGGTAAGTCACGTGTTCTTTTTGACTTCTTTTCCAGCAAAGCCTGATAAGGCACGTCTGACTATTGCTAACATACACACATTATGATGTTTTGATAACACGTGTCTTCACTTTAACTAGCATTGTGTGATCACACACAGGGAGTTCAGAATAAAAGGGCAACATTTTGGTTCACTAATGGCTAGTGCTAAGGAACAAAAATTGAATTGGGTTGAAGAACAGACACTGGTTTTTGCTTCCCAACCTGGTAGAAGGTAAAAGTTTACATAGTGTTGTTAAGATTACAATTGTTTGTCTTTAAACGCCATGTACTCAACGGTCAAGTTTACCAGAATTTCCTTGCAATTTTATAAGAAATAACAATACAATTAATTGTAAAAATTATATATATATATATATATATATATATATATATATATATATATATAAAAAGATATATGTTAGAAAATTATATATTGATAATATACAACAGTGCCAAGATGACTGGAAACAATGTTTGGTGATATATATATAAAATGATATTATTCATATATACAATTTATTTTATTTTGTAAAATAGGACCCTGACATATCACATTGAAAATGAAGTCTGTTACCAAAATATTTTGCAATGTGACATTATTTAAAGGCAAATATTGATCTCCAGTTTGCTAAGAACCAGACATTTAAGTATTTTTTTTGTATTAAAATCATAAATTATAACCTGTACCACAAATACTACTATGATGCATAAATATTTAAAAATGTGTATTTATTTTATTATGGTAATGTGATTTATTTTTTACTATGGTAATGAGAATAGATCTTCTCTTTTTTTGCATCATTTTAATAATAATTTGAGGGAAATGTGCTTAACTATCAAAAATAATGCCAGAAAATAAATGCCCTAAAACTGGCTTCATTTTTGTTTCATGCAAAACACAATTTCTTGTGTATCAACCAATTGTTATCACTCACTCTCAGGTGCTGCACAGAAATCTGCAGCCTGCTGCTCATGTCCAGGAAGTGCGGCAAGCCGTGCTCCTCCAGCAGCAAGTACACAGACACCCCCCTCTTACTCGCAGCATCTAACAGATCCTGCAGGATCAGCAGGTCCGTCAACAGGTCCATGACCACCGCAACCAGCTGAAAACCAAGTGAAACCAAACCAAGGTTAAAGCTTAGCAAATTCACTTAGCTTATCATTGCATCTGCTTTGAGGTGAGTATGAACCACATTGGGGATTTCTCTTTTCTTGCACTGCGACAGTCTAGTTTGTCTCAGTTTGAGTGAACACATGAAATCACATACAGAACACAGAGCACTCCAGCAGACACATTAGCAATGAAAAAGTCCAAACTCAACATGAGTCACAAGCTATTTATGAAACAAAGCAATCAATCTGGGTTAAAGGACACGTATGTGTTATATATAAACCACACACCACAGCATTTTAACAAATAAAATGCAAACTAGGTCAGCATAAAACTCATAATGATGTGGAAAAACAAGTTTAAATTTATTGGGTCAATTCAAAGCTTGTTTAAGGTAAAAGTTAGGCCTCAATCCCTTCTTCATCCTCACTGGCTGGCATGTCAAAGTGATGTAAATAAGAAGGAAACTATTTGCATTAAAGAGAAAACACAGATAACAGCTGAACAGGAGTGTCACAGGTTGAATCACTTTTGATAACACAGATTCAGTTCTTTCGCTAAAGCTGAAAATATTTGAAAATGACATGTTTTATTGATTGTAAACTATTCTTTAATAACATTTTTAAGCTTCTTTCACAAGTTACAGTACAAGGAAATGCTATTTTAACATTTACAGACATGTTTCTATCAGTTCCTCAAGAGGAGACACCATCTGCTTCAGATGAACACATAACATCAAAGACATGAGCGTCAGGATCGACCTGGATAGTATCTAAATACAACGTCCTGTGGACATAGTCTAATGCTAACATTGACACCTGATTTCCTGAAACTAAAACTAATAGTCAGCAATCGGCTTTGAACTTTTTAAGGCACATCTAAACATCATCCAACTAAAGCAGTAACTCAATAAGTGTACTCCGAATGTGAAGAGTATAAAATAACATTGCCATAAATGTGCATATAACGTCTGGTCTTCTAATACTCTATAGCAAGAATATTACAAAAGGTGTGCTTGAAAATCAATAGCAAAATCAGTTTATTAACCTCCTGAGACCCTGTGACCTCATATGAGGACATTCTATTTTGGTGTATTTCTCTGAGACTATACATGCCACAGTTTGAAGTCTGGATGGCCTGTACAGAGCACGTTCAGGGCTTTTCAGAGATACTAAATGTTTGGATGTTTCACTATGACCACTCCCTCTCCTTGGTCTTCAAATATGTCTGATATTAATTTAGTGACACTCTTATGGAAATATGATAATATGTTGTAATTATCATTTAAATCTGTCTAATTTTTAAACTGTCTGTCATAAATCAACATCTCGGGAAAATGTTATGGGGTTTCAAATCAAAATATGACTTTCTGTTATGAAACAGGATGTTGATTTCATACATGTCCTCATATGAGGACACTGGGACTAAAAGCATGTTTATTAGCATTTTGGGAGAATAGGGAAATAAATTATGTTTCAATATTCTATGAAATATTATATATTATTATGAAAATCTTGTCAAATATTACTCCCATTATTACACTTCTGTTTTCATTACATGTTGCCCCAAAAACACATTAATATGCAAATTAGATTTAGTTTATAGATACATTGTATATAATGAGAAAACCCGTTTATGGCCATTTTACACACATTTTGCAGAAAGAAAAATGGTATATCAAATCATTCTGTTATAAAATAGTTGAGAATCATCTTTATACAAAGTTTGGTAAAAAAAAAAAAAATTCCTGAAAACTAAAAATGTATTGGTGATTTAAAAAAATCTATAGTTTTTTGCCTATGCATGTTCATTCATGTCTTTTTTTTATTGAGTCCCGATGTCCTCTAGCATAACTTATGAACGAAATATAATTTTTTTACTTTTTTTTATGCTACAAAAATCTTTTCTAGGGTCTTAAGAGGTTAAGAAAAAAACAGTCTGAGTTGCTTTATAAATGTAAATCGACATCAGCGTGACTACAAAACAAGAGCAGCACCTGCCAGAACATAATTAACTTCAACGTCAAGTGCATTTGAATAAGTTTCACCGCAGCCCTCCAACAAATAAGTCTTCCGGGTGTACTTATGGTGCAAAGAGATGTGACGACAGTGTGACAACCAGAACACAGAAGTAAAATGTTTGTGTATTTACGATAAAATTAACCAGCTATATATTATACTGTATTAATTTTGCTGTTACAAACAGAGATGGCCCATTAAAATCAGGTCCAAAGATTGTAATGATCTGTTGAGTATTATTATCTCATTGTGTTCGGGATGTATGACAGATTTACAAGGCATTTGTGAGAGGAAACGGAACTAAATTACAAGTTACAATGAAATGTAGTAGTTCTTGAGTTAACACTTTTCATGAATGTTTTTACAGCTTTTGTATTTATTGAGGGTTATGTACATTGAGTGAAGGCAGCTGAAATGCGTTGTACCTAAAGTGTGTCATTATAACGTATCACTGTTAAGGAAGTCACACTGTGTGTGTATGACTTGAGGGCTCCGGCAGTGTGATTGACAAGGCACTTACAGACAAAACCCAAGGCTACATGAGCGTGATTTCCTGACTGATTATTACTTCACTCTTTTTACTGAAACTCATTCACAATGACACACATCATATAGTACACAAGGTTAGAGATATTTCTATACATACCTGATTTAACCAATGGCTAGATACCTCTGTTTTGTGTTTTTAGGGGAAATTGGTCTTTATGAGAATATCTTTTTCTTTTTAATAGTTCTTAATATATTATGCTAATAAAAATTCCATCATTAGATTAGATTAAGTTCATTATCATTTTGCAGTATCTATTAATTTATTTAGGCTTTTCATTTAAAGTTCAAATGAATGTTTCTATTTCATATCATTTTGTATGACTAAAGATCAATGTTTAGTCAGGGTGATTTCCAAATAAGAGCTCAGAGCTATTTCACAAATAAACAGCACTCCACCAAAATACCCATAGCCACAGGGACTAGGCCTCAGCAGTTTCTGAAGAAATGTCTTCTTCGGCAAACGAAATCTTAATATTTGTACTTAACTTCATTAAATCATTCCTTCTTCCATATTCCTTCCGTAGCTTTTAAAACAGTTAGGTCAGAGTTAAATGTTAGGCTAATTATTTTAAAAGATGAGCTTATGCTCAGTGGAAAGTACACAACCACATGACTGACAATTAACTTCAAAATATGTCATAATGACAGCCCCATATAAACTTATACAATAAAACTTGTTTAAGCCACATGCTTCATCATCATGTGAATCATACAAATGAAACCAATAAATCTATAAAACATCTGAAATATGACTTAGCGTAAGTCAGGACACATTACTTATATCCTTAAAATGAACTATATATTTCTGTTACTACTTTATTTGTTAATACTCCAATAGTGACAAGTATATTTTTAAATTTCACTATTAACCATTTGATTTCAAGTTAGAGATTCAAATATCAACTATTCACTTCCATCTAACCCACGTATTAAAATTGTTCCCATTCCAATTTTACGATGAAGGTTTTTGAAGTTTCTAGTAACTATTCCAAAAGATACTAGTATCTATTTCAATACACAAACATATTCACTAGACACAAGTACCTTATAAGACACAGACTCATAGTATTTATACCAGCAGTAACATTTCATATTTCAGTTACCACTACACTTTTAAAAATTAAGGTTATTTATTGGCATCAATGGTTCTATGGAGAACCTTGAACATCCGTGGAACCTTTCAAATGCAGAAAAGATTCTTTATAGTCAAAAAAGGTTCTTTAGATTTTTGAAATGTTCTTCAAAATGGTTCTTCTAGGAACTGTTCACTGAAAGGTTCTTTTGGGAACCAAAAATGGTTCTTCTATGGCACTGCTGCAAAAACAGCCTTTTGGAACCTTTATTTTTAAGAGTGTAGTTACCTTACTAGTTAGATTTTAGTAGAAACGATGTATTTAGTATCCAATCGCTACTAGGAAAACTAGATATTGAGAAGCTCCTGGAAATGGACTAGTAGCTAAGTACTAATACCTCAAGAACAGTTACTAGTTAAACTTGAATAGCTACCAGCAACAAATGATAATACACACAAGTTAGAAATTGCCTACATTGCCAATAGTAGGCTAAACAATGGGATAGCTACTTGTTGGGATACTATTGATGCTATTACTAGTAGCCTATATAATGCATAGGTACTGATGACTAATTGAACAGACATAGGTCACTAAGTACCCTACTAATGACTAATGAATAGTTAGGAATTTCCATTAGTCACTAGTTATTACTATTCTGTAGTCGTTATTATTGGAATACTTGTTTTTTTTCACTAGTAATTAAAAAAAAATAGTATATATATAAAAAAAGAAAGTATTTTCGTTTGGAATAAATGGTAGACGGCCATGGTCGCTTACCTTTGTGGATTCTTGAATGAGTCTGCGGACCACCTCTTTAATATGCGGACTGTTGGATTTTGGTGGGTGGGTGTAAACCGACACCCGAGTTACCCCTTTGTAATGGCCGTTGCTGGGCCAACCGATGTCCAGCGGAGGGATCTCCGTATCAGACATGGTCGGCCAGTAGGTTGAGTGCACACCTGAGTCTTCACTCGTATCATGGGGCGACCGTGAGCAGCAGGTGTCCGAGTCGCTGTCATATTCCTGGAAGGTGTCCCGCATCCATTTGACTTCCCTTGCGGAGAGAAAGTCTTTAACACTATCCTCTTTGAGACGCATCTTGAACGCGCCATCCCCGTTCTTCAAGAGCTGCTCGAGCGCGGCCCGCTGCTCCTCGCTGTAATAAAACTCCGGTTTGGACTCCGGTATTTTCACGTTAACATGTTCATCGTCCATGCATACTAGCTGAGACTCAGCCATGACAGCTGTGCTCCTGGAAACAACGGTTCACCTGTGTGGCTCCAGCCAGAACGCTCAGCACACCTTTACCTGTTCGAGTGGTTGGCTGAGGTGTCTCTGAGCTAGAATAAAGACAATTAGTGGGCGGAGCTTCGATAGCGTGGTAGGCGGGGCTTCTTGTGAATTGACATGACGACACTTGTTTAACTTAAAATAAACACGGATGAAACCTTCACGGTAGTTCCCTTGACTGACGCCAACTTTTTGTTTCTTTACCAAAAAAAGTAAATACAAGAATATAACTACCCCCCAAAAAAGCTTAAAAAACAATAATAGGCCTAATAATAGGCTAATAAACCGAAAATTAACCATGCTTTTACTACAAATAAAACCCAAAAAACAATGGTTAATATAGTTAAACCATGGTAACCACAAATTAACTCTGGTTTTGCTACACTATAGTTTAACCAAGGTATTTGTAGTAAAACTGTTGTTATACAAATGTAAATCAATGCGCCAGAAAACCACGGTTTCTACACTTTTACTACAATAAAACAATGGTTAATTTTCATAATATTCTGTTATGGCTTACCTGCAACTTTATTTCCTCCGTGGAACACGGAAAATAGAAATAAAGTTCTACAGGTTTGAAACAACATGACAGTAATTATGACAGAATTAGGTTGAACTATCTCATTGAAAAGATCACTTGACTTATATTTGAAAGCAGAAAGATTTATTCAAGTCCACTGTTATTACCATATTTGCCATCCGTATTTTCCATCTTGTATAACAAAACAATAATCATACCTCTTCTGCCTGTGCCTATTTTGACAAATCACTTCTTAATACAAAAATGGGTACAGTAACATAAAAACTTTGCTTACTGTAACACTGTATCTTGTGTTAGTGTGTCCTACTGAAGATCTTAAAATATAAACATGAACTGAGGGGTCACTGTAAGGGCTATGTACTGTATAATTCAGTAATTCATATAAGGGAAATGTCTAGTCATTAGGAGAATTTGACACATAAGAGAAATGGTATAGTTCTTTCTTCGTACCATAAAAATTATGTATAAAAAAAAAGATTATGTATATGAAAAAGAGAAGCAACAAAGAGCTTCATGAGTCTTTTTCTCACTTCTCCTCAACAGTTCTGCAGCCAGTTTTATAAAAGTAATTTGAAAATTAAAGCTGCAAGCAGCGATGAAAGGGCCCTCGCACCCGTGCTCACCGCCACCCGGTGGCTTTAGGAAAATAGCAAACAGTGGGCAATATGCATTTAAATGGTAAATATAGGAAGAATATGTCAAAGTAATTTATATGTGCAAACTTCCTGCTGCCAGCTGGTGGCGCTATGATTATAAACTGAATGTTGGCAGGCAGATGTCTTCAGGACAGGACATTTATCAAAAATGTGAAGTCTGGTGCAGATTGAACATGGTATGCTTGAGTTAGTGTAACGCATGATATATCCTGTTGCCAACAGGTGGCGCTATGATTATAACCGAACATTGACGTGTAGATGTCTTCAGGCAAGAATTCTTACCAAATATGCAATGCTTGGATTGCAGATTGGACATTGCATGTTTAAGTTAATGTAAACAATGTCATTTCCAGTTGCCTGCAGGTGCCGCTATGATTATAACTGAATATTGGCCTTAAGATGTGTTAAGGCCAGGACTTTTATCAAACGTGAAGTTTGGGGCAGATCGGACATTGCATTTTTAAGTTAATGTAAAAGAAGTAATTTCCTGTTGCCAGTAGGTGGCGCTATGGTTATTGGCATGTAAATGTTTTCAGGCCAGGACTCTTATCAAATATGTGAAGTTTGGGACAGTTTGGGCACTGTATGAATGAATTACAACAACTTCCTGTTTCATGATATTAATAGCATGGTTTAGCACTGGTTTAGTAAGTGTTGCTAGCATGTTTTAGCATATTTCTAGCATGTTTAGCACACAATCGCATATTTTACTGTGTTGCTAATAGTGCATCACAATGTAAAACATGTCACTTCCTGTTGCCAGTAGGTGGTGCTATAACTATAACCAAATATGAGCATGTAGATGTCTTCAGGCCAGAGCTCTGTTAAAACATGAGAAGTTTGAGGCAGATTGGACACTGTATGCATGAGTTATAGAAACTTTCTGTTTCACTGCATTAATTGCATGCTTTAACACTTAACTAAGTGTTGCTAAAATGTTTTAACATGTTCTAGCATCTTGCCAGCCTATTTAGCACTTGCTGACACTTTTTAATATGTTGCTAGGAGTCTATTACAGTGTTAAACATGTCACTTCCTGTTTCCAGCAGGTGGCACTATAACTATAACTGAATACAGGCATGTAGATGTGTTCAGGACAGGACTCTTATCAAACTTGTTAATTTTGGGGCAGATTGGACACTACATGCCTGAATTAGAGTAGCTTCCTGTTTCCCTGCATTAATAGCATGCTTTAGCACTTAGGTAAATGTTGCTAGCAGTTTTAGTATGTTTCTAGCATGTTGCCAGTCTATTTAGCACTTGCTGACACTTTTTAATATGTTGCTA
The DNA here is from genome assembly GCF_001515645.1 of Sinocyclocheilus grahami. Taxonomy (NCBI): domain Eukaryota; kingdom Metazoa; phylum Chordata; class Actinopteri; order Cypriniformes; family Cyprinidae; genus Sinocyclocheilus; species Sinocyclocheilus grahami. Next base: position 832,509 of record NW_015505595.1, read on the forward strand.
GGAGTCCATAGCAGTATTAAACATGCCGCTTCCTGTTACCAGCAGGTGGCGCTATGACTATATCCTATAGATGTGTTCAGGACAGGACTCTTATCAAACTTGTTAAATTGGGGGCAGATTGGACACTGCATGCCTGAGTTACAGTAACTTCCTGTATCACTGCATTAATAGCATACTTTAGCACTTAGCTAAGTGTTGCTAGCATGTTTTTTCATGTTTCTAGCATGTGGCCAGCCAATATAACAGTTGCTGACGCTTTTTAATATGTTCCTAGGAGTCCATAACAGTGTTAAACATGTCACTTCCTGTTGCCAACAAGTGGCGCTATGACTATAACCGAATAAATACATGTAGATTTGTTCAGGACAGTAGTCTTAACAAACTTGTTAAATTTGGGGCAGATTGGACACTGCATGCCTTAATTACAGTAACTTCTTGTTTCACTGCATTAATAGCATGCTATAGCACTTAGCTAAGTGTTGCTAGCATGTTATAGTATGTTTCAAGCATATTGCCAGCTTATTTAACACTTGTTGACGCTTTTTAATATGTTCCTAGGAGTCCATAAGAGTGTTATCCATGACACTTCCTGTGTCCAGCAGGTGGCGCTATGACTATAACTGAATTTGGGCATGTGTATTTGTTCAGGACATATGACACTTTTTAATATGTTGCTAGGAGTCCATAGCAGTATTAAACATGCCGCTTCCTGTTACCAGCAGGTGGCGCTATGACTATATCCTATAGATGTGTTCAGGACAGGACTCTTATCAAACTTGTTAAATTGGGGGCAGATTGGACACTGCATGCCTGAGTTACAGTAACTTCCTGTATCACTGCATTAATAGCATACTTTAGCACTTAGCTAAGTGTTGCTAGCATGTTTTTTCATGTTTCTAGCATGTGGCCAGCCAATATAACAGTTGCTGACGCTTTTTAATATGTTCCTAGGAGTCCATAACAGTGTTAAACATGTCACTTCCTGTTGCCAACAAGTGGCGCTATGACTATAACCGAATAAATACATGTAGATTTGTTCAGGACAGTAGTCTTAACAAACTTGTTAAATTTGGGGCAGATTGGACACTGCATGCCTTAATTACAGTAACTTCTTGTTTCACTGCATTAATAGCATGCTATAGCACTTAGCTAAGTGTTGCTAGCATGTTATAGTATGTTTCAAGCATATTGCCAGCTTATTTAACACTTGTTGACGCTTTTTAATATGTTCCTAGGAGTCCATAAGAGTGTTATCCATGACACTTCCTGTGTCCAGCAGGTGGCGCTATGACTATAACTGAATTTGGGCATGTGTATTTGTTCAAGAGAAATAAAGTTCTACAGGTTTGAAACACCATGACAGTAATTATGACAGAATTAGGTTGAACTATCTCTTTGAAAAGATCACTTGACTTATATTTGAAAGCAGAAAGATTTATTCAAGCTGTTATTACATGGGCATGGACAAATATGGATGCTTTATGCAAATGTATGTTTATTATTAGTGAAACCATACTCAACATAGAGCATAAAGACTAGACATATTTCAAAGGTCATAGATTTTTTTCAAAGAACTTGTTCATGTCTATTAGACACATGAAAAAAGAACATAGAAATACCAGGTTCCCATTACTTCTCTTTCTTTACACTGAGCAATTTACTTACACAAGCCTGTTTACATTTTCGCAGGACAGGGCAGCTCACTTCTTCTGAACATGCAAAATGTACATTTATTATTGATGAAATTAAATACACATAAGATAAAGACAATAGCTGTGCTGTGATTTTGGCTATACTTGCATGTAAAATTAAAAAAGCAACATAATATGTTTTAACTGAAAGCGCGTTGCTCCTCTCAGCCGCTCGCTGAACAATGCAGATGCACAGAGAGCAGTGTGTCTGGGCGGTTTTGAATTTGATTGTGCGGGTAAAAATTGGCTTGGGCTGGTTTGGGGTCAGTTCGGAGGTTTTCAAGCATATAAATTGCATAGGCTAATTGTTTAACAAACAAACCCAAGTATACATGTACTGCATCCAATCAATCGTCACAACTTTACTACACACTAGGGATGGGAAGATTTCCCGATTCGCTCGGCGCATCGGCATAAAAAGTTAACGATGCGATGCATCGATTTAAAAAGTTTGTATCGGCTACAAGTCGGCATTTGTATCGCGATGCATCGTTTCTAACATATTTGCATCGGTAAAAAACGATGAATTTATATATAATTACTAGTGGATGCACTATACACTTTTATTATTAAGAAAGTGACAAATAATCTGTGACCGATATTTTATATGTAGATTGATTTCTCCTCTCTAAACGGTTTCTCAAGTGCATTCTCTCATCACTGCTGCTTCATCACCACAACACCATGGAGACCCGAGGAAAAACTGGGTTTAAAGTCCAAAACCTGACTTGAAATAACCTAACAATTCCATTAATGACTAATTAAAATCACACAATCTCACGAATTTGTGCACGCTTATTCTTAAGCAGCCCTTAATGTCGATCATGGATCAAATTGATCCACCATGACAAACAGCGAATATATTTGTGCTGTTTAATGCATTTGAGATGTTGTGTTTTTCTCACTGCATAACTGACATGTCACAGGTATATTTTTCATCTGTAAATGTTAGAAAGTCATACAAACATATTCATTTCGCTGTCAGGAGTGGGCGAGGAACGCGAGAGCAACGATTGCTGCTGCGCTAAACAGACTGAGCACAATTGAATAGAAGTGCAATAATTATATAAATATACATTTTGCTAAAAAAAAAGGCTATGCATCGAGATGCGTATCGTATCAGCCTCAGTCATGGAGATGCACATCCCTACTACACACACACACACACACACATACACTGCAGAGGCGCTGGTGCTGATGTAAACATCGACAGCCGCACTTATCACGAGGGTTCAGCAGACAGACGTTATGATTCATGAGTGATATGTTTTTAGCGTGATAAGGTATAACGTATCTGATTTTGAATGTAGTATGACTGTAGCCTATATTCAAATAATCACAATGCCAAAATATTTGTTAGAGTGGGACAGTGACTCTCTCAAAATGTGAATTATTGTGGAGTGAGTTGACACGAAGGCTCTATCACTGCAATTCCGAAATCAGAGCACATTTGAATTAATTAATCAAAACCGAAACTATAAATATGTCAGTTTATACGATCTTGTCTTTTATCTTTTAAACGGTCCAGATTGATAAATCCTTGAAAACTGCTAGACTTGATTAGTTTTGACTGTGCAAAGTTCTGTATTATGTTCTACAATATGAACTTAACAAGAGGCTTCCTCTAGTTCTGTGTAAAATTATAGAGCGACACGAAGGTAAGCGTGAGCTTTTGGGCTGGAAATTGTCCATCCAATCTGGCAACACTGACAGAGAGAGAAAGAGGTGTGTGCGCTGGGAAAGCAAGACCTCGCGCTCGCACGGCAGTACCGGCGAGTCTCAGAAACTAAATAAGCCTGAGGTTTGGGCAAACCCTAAAGATTTGTCACTAGGCGCTTTTTTGAAAGAAAAAAGAAGTCACTATGGGCTAGGCCAGGGGTCAAACAGAAATTGCGCGTTAATAAAATGAGTGCAGTTAAAATTAATTTGCGTTAATTTTGACAGCCCTAATATATATATATATATATATATATATATATGCAATACATATTTTATATTTAAAATAATTCGTTTCCATGTGTTTTAATAATCAGTTTTTGCAAGACAGAAGGAGCAGTTGATTGGAACAGCGGTTAATGTACTTCAATATGAATGAAAGCTTTTCAATAATTCAACAAGGTTTTTCAGTTTTAAATGCGTGCACAAAAGGGTTTCAATTTGACTGCTGACATGCTCGTACCTTCTGGTTGTGAGTTTGATCTGTCGTGTTGCGGTGTTGTGATGAGGTTGGGGGACCGCCATAACCACCACCTGGGGAAGGCCGAACTTCTGGTTGACTCCTTAACTGAAAATGAGGACGATTTAGTGACTTTATTAATATTATTTATCTCCTGTACACAAACTCTCAGCTTCATCCACATTTAAATGCCATGTTTGACAGAATCGGCTCATAGTGTATTGCTAAAATCTTAAATTTGAAATTAAAATCTCCATCACAGTGTCTTACTTTTTGATTTTCTTACATCAACTGTCCCTTGAAAAACAAGAGAAATCAGCAGATAAATGAGTCCAAAAACCGTAAAAAGAAAGTTTAATGATTAAGTGTGCCTTCATGGAGATGAAGTATAAACAGTAACCTAGAAGATTAACAGCAAACTGTATTTATTGATTTAAATCTAGAGATTATTTACAGGTGGAGGTGCTCGTGGCTCATTCCCACTTCCATCCCTAAGGAAGATCTCCCTCTGCTTGGATATGGAGGTGGTCTTGTAGAACTCCACAAGCTTGTTTAGAGAGGTAAACTTCTCCGTCCACAGGTAGTATTGGCACGATTTATCCTTCATAACTTTAAAATGTTGTACATCATGCTCGTGTCTGAGCAGACATAAGAGATATAAATAAATGAACGTGAGAAAAATGAAACCTAACTGTTCACACTTATTTGGTATCATATGACAGACTGATGTATGTATATATACATATATATATATATATATATATATATATATAAACTCACTTATAAAAAAACTATGCAGTCATTGAGCAGAAGCTTCTAACTTATTCGAGTTTGATTACCAGCCCTCAGAATGTATTAACGTCCAGCAATTATTAATAAACTGCCATTAACAAAAGCTGCACAACCCACTTTCTGCACTAGAGGGAACCCTCTCTCTCTCTGTGCATTCAGTTTGGACCTACTGTACAGGTGATTTATGAGAGGATGGCTGAAACAAATGGACTGTCTGACCCCTGTAATAAGATGGATGTTATTGATGCATTATTGATGGAGTGTTTCCATAGGCCAGATTCAGTGTGTGTGGGCCGAGATGGCTCAGGTGTGAGGCTCTAGTCTATGAGGATCTTTCATCCTCATGGCTTAAAAAAGACTGACAAGACAATTTGTGGGATTACAGACGCACAGCATTTTAAGGGTGACCTTCATGCGCCAGCTGAAATACTAACACTAGGCTAACAGGACTGTGACTTTATCTCAATTTTTTTGTTTTTATATTTTTTCTTCTGCAGAACACAAAAGAAGATATTTTGAAGAATATTGGTAACCAAATATTTTTGGTTACCACTGACTTCCATTATATTGACGAAAAATGTTGCATAAAACTAAGAAAGTCATACAGGTTTGGAAGGACGTGATGGTGGGTTAATACTGAATAATTTTGGGCGAACTATGCCTTTAAGCAAACACACAGGCAAAATCAAAATCTGCAATCCTAATATAAATCGACTAATTCTATTCTCTCCTCATTTTTGTTACCTGACTGAGATAGAGAAGTCTCCAGGGGAACTCTGGCTGCCACGGATCAGGAAAGCACCCACCTCTCGGGACATGAGCATCTCCTCAGCCGAGCCACGACCGGCGTTCTCTTTGAACCAGCTGTAGGAAATTTGGAATCCAAATACACTTTTGTGTTAATTTAGGTCTTTTACTCTCTCTCTCTCTTTATCTATTTTACAATAACTCACGATATTAACTACTACACTCTTAAAAATAAAGGTTCCAAAAGGGTGTTTTTACAGTGATGCCATAGAAGAATTTGTGCTTCCCAAAAGAAACTTTCAGTGAACAGTTCCTAAAAGAACCATATTGAAAAACATTTTACAAATCTAAAGAAACTTTTTCGACAATAAAGAACTTTTTCTGCATTTGAAAGGTTCCATGGATGTTCAAGGTTCTTCATAGAACCATTGATGCCAATAAAGAACCTTTATTTTTAAGAGTGTACATGCTCACAGGTTTTTTGCATGTGGTAAAAAGCAAACATTAATATCACAAGCATAAGCTCACCTCAGCGTTTGCATGTCAACATAGTTTTTAGGTATGAAGCCCTCATGACCATGTAGCTCTGCCTTGAACCACTCGTCTTGAGATCCCAGGATCTGTTTAGAGCAATATTTGTTCAAATGAATATAAGCCCATTTCTTAAACCCTCAAAAATGGTAAATCATAATTATGAGATTAAAAAGTCACAATTGTAACATACAAAATAAAATTATGACTTAAATACAATTTTGACAAAAGGTCTAAATTACGACAAAAAAAAGTTTAAATTATGATACAAGTCAAAATGATTACATAAAAAGTCAGTTATGACTTAAAAAGCTGAAATTATGAGATGAGATAAAAAGTCAATGACTTGTCATAATTAGGACTTTTATGTTGTAATTTTGACTTTTTAACTTATAATTAGGACTTAGGACTTCTTATCTTACAATTCCAATATTTTATGGTATGCAAGCATGATTTTCATACAGTTATTATTATTATTAAGTATTATTAAATAATTTTTATTTTAATTATTGAAAAGGTTTCAACAGTTTTTTTTTTTTATATAACTATCCATAGTATATATAGTGCAACTTTCACCCCACTGGCTTGATAGGTCCAGGTTTGCACCTACATTTGTGTTTAAAAACCTCTCAAACTTTATGAAGACATCTTGAATGCCTCATTTTCTTATCAGTCATGGAGCATCCCAAGAACTGTATAAACCCATGTTCAGCAAGTATTTTTTTTCTTTCTGCGATGTTTCCAAGAAATATAGCTGGACTTGTCTTATAAATACTTGTTTTTACTGTTTCCTCTGTACACTGTTCCGTTTTTTTGCTAGCATCTGTAACCCTTTTCATGTAGTGGTCAATGCAAATCGTGCACTGAGTGGTCTTTGAAAGCCTTTAGTTTGAGGGCTTCACAACTCTGCAATCAAAGTAAGTGTTTTTTGTGCATTAGAGAACTCTATCACTCACCTTTAGAATGTCTCCTTTCCGGAAGCTGAGCTCATCTTCTTCTTTGCCATTGAAGTCATACTTTCCTCTGGCCTCCATGGTGAACGAAGGGGAGGGTCTACAAGCTACCACAAATGGGAGGAGACACAGAAAGATTAGAGGTTAGAGAAACCAGGGTGGCAAAATGAAGAAAATGTAGAGTAAATGTGTTAACCTCAGGCTTGTGAAAGACCAGAGAGGCCAAAGTCCTGCTGGTGTTCTAGCTAAGCAGAAGCATGCAGCTGTGGTTAGCTGGCTAGAGGCAATTGTATGCAATGCAAAAGTGTGACTTTATTAAAGTGGAGTAAGTTGGTTGTAAGTTTTCATGTTTCAAGTTCTGACCACTCACAAAAAAGGTTTTAATGGGGGGGAAAATAAATAAATAAATGATTGTATTAACCTATAATTGTGAATGAAGAGGTCACAACTTACTATAATACAATGCCTGTGATCTGAGGACGTTGAGACACTTGTTTAACTGGTTTCAAGAGGCCATCACAGCTCCACCTAAAGAAAAGACAGAGACGGGTGAAAATTAACAAACTAAAATGAATGGAAGACCATAGATGAAGCCTACATGAATATGCCCTATTGTATGTTCCAGGTCTTCTAAAGTCGAACCGTACCTTTAGAGTGGCAAACAGACACTCATTATTTAAAGATTTTTTTTAGGCTTTTTAAGCTTTTCTTGCAGAGAACTAACCCTTTAAGTCTTTCCATCATTAACACAAAACTCCCCCGTTATCTTTGCAGTGGGTGCATTGGAGTTATTCTTTAAGACAATGTTTTTAAGCAAGTTGGTTGATGATCATTTTAACCGGATTGGCTGAGAATTGAAAGGTCCTCTCTGTTCTCCTCTGAATTGGGCTTTTCAGAGTGAAGAGGAAAGGAAGGGATGCTGGTAATCAGGATAATTTCCAGCAGGATCAGGAGGAAGGAGAGCTGCACAAACAGCAGAGGAGGAAATGCAGATTAAATTATATTTAATTACTACAGTATGATGCATGTCCTTGCCCATCCTCCATTTGAGATGGTGACCGTACAAGAGAAAACACGTGGGTAAACAAGAAATGTGGCTTTGGCTCCCTATAAGAGGAATGTTGCAGAAGTAAACACAAACCTTTAACCCTTTATCAACTTTTAATCCTTAGTTGAACACAGGTTCATAAAGTCTCCTATCTAGGTCATACACTTACTTTGTGGGGCCAAATTTAAAGCCATTATTCACTAATAATCATCTAATCTGCTGTAGCTCTCTCACAAGTAATATGGACTATTGTTCTGGTACTTTTATGGACTTTTTTTGTTGTCATTTTTGAAACTCAGCAGCCCCAGTCATCATTCATTTTCATTGTATGAAGAACAGTGTGTGAATAGTCTGACTTGTCTTCTAAATGGTTTACTAAACTGTTATTTTTGGTGAACTGTCCCCTTATGTTTAAATGTATAATAAAATATATTAACAAATGCTTATTATTTATCAAAAGGGTTCACTTGTTAAGACCAGAGCAACACAAAAAGGTACCAAAATATTAAAAGGACAAATTACATGGAGTAATAAAAATGAGTCTTACTGTATATACACCTTAAATCTTCTTATGGATCGCATTATGAAGATCTTAACATCCTATGATCTGACTTAAAACACATCACACATTATTCCTACATGGACCTCTGTGAACAGCAGGGGACATTTCATCCAAAATTTCAAGGGGACATATCACACATGTTTTTTGCCTTCTGAAGTCTTGTAAGCAAAAATAAAATATTACGTTTTTTGTATATTTAGCCCTAAATGGTACATATTAGTACTTACCGTAATTAGTACCTGGTGACAGTTTTGTACCTTTTTCTCTCTAAGAGTGTAGAAGTTCATTGCATTTTATTTTCCGATATAATTTTCCACTCCCCTCTTTGGCACTTCAAATTAAACAGTCTATTTTTACTTCTGCACTTTTAAGAAACAGCCATTTCACACATGAAATCAACAACCCAGGCGTTGTTGTGCTGATACGTTTATCTCTTTCATAAAGAGAACATTTTCTAAATGTTTTCATTCAGTACATCAGGCTCAGGCTCTTTTATCACAAAAGACCATGGACAGTTTGATTCCTCCTAATATGTAGGTTATTTTCTTACAGAACTGATAATGATAATGATCTGCAGCTAGCATTGTGCGGCATCTCCCTCTTTCTTACCTGTGAATACAGGCATTGAGAACTTTATTCTCTCAAGCATATTATAGCTTTAAATGATTTCAAAGTGTGCTGCTGCATCAATGTTTGTGATATTGTCTCATAGTTCACAAAGGTGTTTTAGCCCCGCGACTGCACCAACAATAAACGAGCTGATGTATGCTTTCTGCATAAAATACTGTCCATTCTTTCAAAGAGATGCATGTGCATCTAATCATGCCTCTTGGAAAAAATAAAACGACTAATTTTGCAAGGATGGGAAAAGTTTCTGTACGCTTTGTAATATTCTAGTGCTTTTCGGAACATTCCAAAATATTGTGGGACTAGCCATAAAAGACAAAAATCATCAAACTTCTGAAGTTTTGGAAGACTCTCTTTTGGTAACTGTTTATGTTCAACTGATGTTAGCTCAAGTATTATGCATGTACCAAGTAATTTTTATGCATGAGTAATAACAGATTAGCTTGCATAATTGTCAACATATTTTTTTTTTAGTTTTCATGAGCGCTGTTAAAAAGGATACAAAAAAGTATAATTCAGCATGTCAAACTCCATAAAGAAACATTAAAATTAAAAGCGAAACAAAACTTTTATGAAAAATCAGTTACATTTCATGTAATGTTTTTGACCTTACATTGTACATGCTGTGTTAGCCCATCCATGTGCTGGTTTGCAGTGTCCTACTCCGACATAACTTACAATGTCATCTATTTCAATTTGTCACCTCTAGATTACACTGAGCCACACTCTGAGACATGGATTTGAAGTCGTCTGATCCCTCCATTCCTCACCCCTCTGGCCTTGTGAAAAACCATTTCTCAGATGAGCAGCGATTAGATGTGAGAGCTGATCTGTCAGTCATGTTAATGTACTCTGTCAGTTCCACAGTGCTGAGTTATCTTTGCCTAAACTGAGCTCCTGCCGTACTGCAGACGGGGACAGAGGAGACCCACTGATGCATGTTCAAAAAGCAACAACTTCACATGAAACGAAGTGCAAATTGAGCAACATATGATAATTGGAAACCTAATTTATTGCCTGACTATGTGTTACAGAAACTGTCTGCTCTCTTTTCAGTGATGCACAATTAGTGAAGTTTGTGAAGAGGAGAGCTGTTCTGTTTTGGTGTTGTGGATTAAACCGACTTAATTTGACTATGAACGAGAAAGAGATAGAATATAATGAATGAGACAAAATGACACAGAATACATTAGACCAAATTAGATAATTTCTTTGCTACATTAATTAACTAAAGTGAGTTAATATTTCAAAGTTTATCAAAAAGTCCATCAAAAACTTTTTTTTATATACAGGGTCCAAAAGTCCACGTTGAAAATAAGATATTCAAAATCGAATTTAAACTTACAAAAACAAAAACATTATGATGTAAAATGAGTATGACATATTCAAGACTCTACACTATTTCTAGCTCATTAATCAAAAAAGTAGATTTGTGAGATTGATCTTGTGATTCTGTACACATGGTCAGAATTTTTCCTTTCTATCGAAGCTCAAGATTCTCTTTGGATTGTTCTCAAATCATGTTGGAGAACAAGATCATCGGGTTAAATTCATGCTGCTATCATTAAAGCAAAAGAGGTACGAACCAGATTCTAAGAAATTTTGAAATTAATTTAAATTAATAGTGAAATTCAAATTTGCACTGTTTTTTGCACTGATATCATCATGCGTAATTAAAAATGATTAAATAATCCTTAACACTGTCAGTACTGTTGAACCTGTCACAGTTCATCCGCCCTTCACAGATCTGCACTCCATATCATATTCTGCAAACAGTATGCGTAATAATCTGTAATTATCAAGATAACAAAACTAAAACCATGTGAAGAAATGAATACACCTAAATGCAAATAAAAACTGCATTTTGCAAAAACCTGTTGAAAACTGATCTCCTGTTTTCCCTTAAACTTGAACACAGGCCTCAGGGTTCATGCAAACATGATTAGATCAATACAGGCATTACAAGGAAGAAAGACAGAAAAACAAAAAAGCCATTTAAAGACTGAAAGCTGATTTGACTGCTGTGACAGGGGAAGTTGTTTTATGAATAAACACTGAGCTTTAGTCTCATTCCCTCGATACATGGTCTCTTTGTGTTATGTGCTTTTATGCCGAGGCCCAGTGTTTTTTCATACCTTAGGAATATATGCTTTGGGGAGGACTGCGCTGATTTACAACTGGATACAGGGTATGTACAAGTAAAACAAAATGAAACAATTTGCACAATTTTGAATGTAATTTAAGAGTTGATATTACGATAAATTTATATTGGTAGAAATACGGAAATTAGAAACTGCAGTGGAAAAGGGCTTCTGTTGTAGGCTATATGTGACCCTGGACCACAAAACCAGTCTTAAGTCGCTGGGGGTTATTTGTAGCAATAGCCAACAATACATTGTATGGGTCAAAATTATAGATTTTTCTTTTATGCCAAAAATCATTAGGATATTAAGTAAAGGTCATGTTCCATGAAGATATTTTGTAAATTTCATACTGTATATATATCAAAACTTAATTTTTGATTTGTAATATGCATTGCTAAGAACTTCATTTGGACAACTTTAAAGGTGTTTTCTCAATATTTTGATTTATTTATTTTTTTGCTCCCTCAGATTCCAGATTTCCAAATAGTTGTATCTCAGCCAAATATGGTCCTATCCTAACAAACCATACATCAATGGAAAGCTTATTTATTCAGCTTTCAGATGATGTGTAAATCTAAATTTTAAAAAATTGACCCTTATGACTGGTTTTGTGGTCCAGGGTCACATATATTCTATGAGTTCCACATTCCCTTGTTTGTGTGTGTGTGTGTGTGTGTGTGTATACAGTCAAACCAAAAATTATTCAGACACCAGATATAATTTTGATATCTTTTTACTAGTGGGTGCAGGAGTTATTTTATGTAAGTGAGGATAGCACAATAAAGTGAACTGTGACATATTATACCCAAAAATTCTTCAATTGGGATCAAAACATATTTACTCTTTTACCTGACCATGTTTTGCTCAAGTGTTTTTTTCTTTAATTGCTAATGCGACCTTTTTACACCACAGACTGAACAAAATTAAGTATTGCTTGGTAACTGGTTGACCTAAATTGGTAGTATCTAATAGTGTACTTAAATTTAACAGCTGAATAATTTTTGGTTGATTGTAATCCATTACATACCTTTCTATCAAAGTTATCTGACATTATCAAGATGAATTTGTTCCGACACAGTAAACTATAGTGAATAAACTGTGATATAATGTGAGAAATGTTGAAGGTGTCTGAATATATTTTTGGTTTGACTGTATGTATGTATGTATGTATGTATGTATGTGTGTGTGTGTATAGGCTATGTACACCCACTTCTTAAATTCTTTAATATTACTGTTTTCCACATAACAGTAGCTAATAGGCTATACTGCTAGAATAATAGCAAAACTATAAAACAACATATAGGCTACTTAAAAGTATAGGGATCACGTAACGACCAAACACTTGTAAACTTTGTATTTTACATCATAGCTATATTTGAGCTATTTTTTAAAAGTATTGGACTTCCCGATACTTCTAGTGCTCTTCATTCACTATCCAGACCAACATTAATATTTAATGTCATACAGTACGTGCGCACACTTGTCTAAGAAACTAATTTTACGCATTTAATCACGTCTCTAGTCTTTCACATGTCTTTAAATCAACAATTTAGTATCATTAGAAACATAATGCACTGAGATTCAAGACCAGAAGCGAAACGTTCAAACGAGCATCAGCGTGTCAGCGCTCTCGCAGTGGGTTGCAACATGTGTGCGTGTGTATAGGCTATGTACACCCACTTCTTAAATTCTTTAATATTACTGTTTTCCACATAACAGTAGCTAATAGGCTATACTGCTAGAATAATAGCAAAACTATAAAACAACATATAGGCTACTTAAAAGTATAGGGATCACGTAACGACCAAACACTTGTAAACTTTGTATTTTACATCATAGCTATATTTGAGCTATTTTTTAAAAGTATTGGACTTCCCGATACTTCTAGTGCTCTTCATTCACTATCCAGACCAACATTAATATTTAATGTCATACAGTACGTGCGCACACTTGTCTAAGAAACTAATTTTACGCATTTAATCACGTCTCTAGTCTTTCACATGTCTTTAAATCAACAATTTAGTATCATTAGAAACATAATGCACTGAGATTCAAGACCAGAAGCGAAACGTTCAAACGAGCATCAGCGTGTCAGCGCTCTCGCAGTGGGTTGCAACTGTCAAACTTCACACATATATTTTGATCGTTGCAACATAAAACTAGAGGCAATCCAAATGACTTTACCGTTGTCTCGCTGTTTCACTGTCCGGCAACGAAGCAAAGACAAAGCACCTGCAGGCTGCAGCAGAAGTCACCGTCTCAAATCACCCAGTAGGCTACTCAACTGCTAGTCCGCTACCTGCATGCCCTGCTTGGCACACTATGCGCTCAGAAGAACGAGCGGAACCTTTGTCTCCGCCCCTTGAAAAAGGCAATGTGATAGCACTGTATCTAGTCCATCACTGTGCGAAATATTCAGTGACTTTCAATGGGGTTGATATTTAAAAAGATAAAAAAATAAATGAAACTTTTTGTCACTAATTTACCGGCGTTGGTGTTCGTCTTGCACAACCCAAATTGTATTTTGGTAGCCTACCACCTTAGCTAAATGACTAAAAGACGTTTAAAACAAAACATTACGTTTTGTAATATATTTTTGATGTCTAAATTTCATCAATTTAGCTAGGATACACAATAGAAGAAAAAAATCATTTTTGAGGGTCAGATCAGATAGAAATATCTCCTAAAATATTCTTGCTTTTACAGTGTGCATGTGCTGGAGAATGAAATACTAAAGATGCATACACTGAAAACTGAGTTTTGAGGGTTTGAGTATGAAGTTTATCACTTTTATCAGCACAAGATGTGCTTCTTTACTCTAAGAATGCTCTGATAAAACTAGTCAGAACCTGATTTTTTTTCTGCACAGTATGAGGTGGAGTCAGGATGGTTGGGAACTGTTAAATCGTTCTCACAACAGACCTTGTTTTGTCAGAAAGGTGATTATTTATGTATCCTGAAATGAATGTTTTACTTTACAATCAGCGGTGTATGAGAAAAGACTGAGAGGTAGCTTTGATACCTGATTGAGATGTTATCTCATTAACACCTCTGACTAATATATCTGGCAGATGGCATCTACAACGGCATCCTGCTTCCTTTTCTTCAGTGGTAACCACAAGCTCGCACCTGAATATTTTGTGCAAGTGAGGGACATATAATGACTGCGTGATTTTGTGCCTTTGGCCACATCATTGTCTCCACACTCCAGTGTGCTTATACATGAGAATAATATCAGTTTTGCTCAAACTGTGTTTCTTGTTGGTTGTTTGATGTCATTTCAGAAGCACAGCCAGATCCAGATCAGCCAGATCAAAACTTCACAACATTACTTTTCATTAGACGTATGATTGTATGGACTTGTGTAGACTTGATGTCGTTTGACTGTACATTATGTACTAAACTTATATTTATAACTATGTAATATCATTTAAATCACTATTTTATCCTAAATTAATCCTAATGAATTATATAATGTAACCTAATCAGTGTACTGTATATGTAGTGCATTTGCAATGCTGTTTACAAACCGTCATGCTCTAAGACACACAGAGGCAAGTTATCTGAATCTAAATGTGCATCTAAATGGTTTCCAAGCAACTGACTTGGTAAGATATAAAATTGACTGATTTAATAAAACAAGATTGATTTATTGTCCACTATATGAACACTCTGCATACATATACAAGACCATTTAAATGTTTGGGATCATAGTCAAGTCAAGTCAAGTCACCTTTATTTATATAGCGCTTTTAACAATACAGATTGTGACAAAGCAACTGAACAGCATTAATTAGGAAAATAGTGTCAATAATGCAAAATGACAATAGTAAACACTCATTTTTCAGTTAAAGACAGTTCATCACATACTTTTTTTTTTTTTTTTTAAAGAAATGAATACTTTTAATTAGCAAGAAATTCACTGAATTTCATTAAAATAAAATAAAAATGAAAGTAAAGAAATCAAAATAAGACTTTAACATTGTCCTTTTTTTTAAAAGAAATTGTGTTCTTTTTTAACTATCTATTCATCAAATAATCCTGAAAAATCATGGTTTTATTAAGCGGTACAACTGCTGTCAACGCTGATAAAATAAACAAATCAGCATATTAGAATGATTTCTGAAGGATTATGGGACACTTAAGACTGAAGTAATGACTGCTGATAATTGAGCTTTACCATCATACAAATAAATATTTTCACATTTCAATAATATTTTACAATTCTAGTATTTTTACATATATATATATATATATATATATATATATATATACACACACACATTTATGGGCTTTTTGTGACTTTTATTTTAAGAGGACAGTGGAGAGATGACAGGAAAGTATTGGGGTGCAGAGAGGGGAGCGGGATCAGCAAAGGATCTCGAGGTGGGAATCAAACTCGGTTTGCTGTGAGCGCAGTTGCGCTGTATGTCAACGCACTAAGCACGAGGCTATCGGCACCGATTTTTACTGTATTTTTAATCATATAAATGCAGCCTTGGTGAGCATAAGAGATTTCTTTAAAAAAAACATTTGAAAAAATCTTACTGACAATATCTTCTTGGTATTGTGTCTATAATGTTCTTAGACCGAAGGTTTTAGGTAATTTCCTAGTTATTTATGCAATAAAGTTCTTGGTGTGTAACGTTTTGTGGCAAAGTGAGAACAAAGTGAGTCTTTTTCTCTGTTTCAAATCATGTCTCCTTTCTTCTGTTGGCATTTTTTGTTCTTGAGTCTCTGTCTAATGACATTTCTTCTTGTCCCTCTCAGCAAGGAAGAGCATATTCTCTTGAGTCACACTCCATGAAACTGTGTTAAATCCAGCTGAGGCTTCTCTCTTACTGTGATACGATCACTCACATTATCCGTATGTGTGTGAGTTGTTCTAGAATAACTTTATTGCTGACGATGGTGTTTTGTTTCCATGGCAACTGCTGGGACCGGTTCCCTTTGCCACTGAGGAGATGAGGTGAGTACTCCGCATGCAGCAGATGGTCAGGAAGAGGAAACTGCTAAAGAGGCCAGAATACTGGTCAAAGAGAGAGAATGAGAGAGAGAGAGCAATTATCAATGGATAAAAATTCTGTGCTGATGCCATTAATGAATGAGGGACAAGTGTAGTTATCCTCAAAAGGTTACTAAAACTAAAAGATAGGTATGTACCTGACAGACAGGGCCAAATAATCTTAGACCACTGAAGCAGATATCTATTTATATAGGCTATCCTCCCTAGTAAAATTTTGTCACCCCTTTATTGTTGTGTACTTTTCTCTGCATTGTGGCTGATTTGTAGATTGTACACACAAAAACATTTGTATTTTCTTATTTTTGCCTAATTACCATTCATGGCGGTTATTTTTGACATCGAACAACATAAATGTGACTATTTTTTTACGACCATTTAGCTTTTTCGAATAAAGTCACGATTTTTTTTGGGGGGGTGGGGTGTCACATAGCGACTGACATAAAAGTCACAGAGATTCGTACCATTCCGAGAAAGTATTTTTAAAATTTCCAAACATTTTTTTACCATTCCGATGAAGTATTTTTTAGGATTTCCCAAAAAATTTTTTTGGTCTAAAATGACTGAAAAACACCAGAAGCCGGGCTCTCAAGTTATAGCAAAAGTTTGGAGTGAGATTAGGGGAGGGGCCACTAAAAGGGGAGGAGCCATTCAAATATTTGCAGCACCCAATTCTCTTAAGTTTTCGCTAGCAGTTCAATTTTACCTATTGTTCATTATTGACCTGAACAAACAGAAATGATAACAACTGGTAAATCTGATTTAAAAAACCCAGACAAATTCATCCAAATAAAATAAATAGGGTTATGTATTTAAAAAATACAAAAGTATCAAAAATAAAAAGAAATGGCCACAAATGAAGAGCAGTGCTCAATGTACATACTGTACACATACAGTAGGATTGCAGAACTTGCCCTGCGGATGTATGTCAAGCTCTGTGAGTGTGTGTGTGTGAGAGAGAGAGAGAGAGAGAGAGAGAGAGAGAGAGAGAGAGA
>NW_015505595.1:849807-853172 GCF_001515645.1 Sinocyclocheilus grahami
AGAGAGAGAGAGAGAGAGAGAGAGAGAGAGAGAGAGAGAGAGAGAGAGATAGATAGATAGATAGAGAGAGAGAGAGAGAGAGAACGAGTACATTTTAGCTTATAAATGTTTGTTTTTTATTTTTTATTTTTTTATTTTTACATTTTGATGTCTTCATGCATGCCAGGGGTAGGGGGCTCAAGGCCAGATATTATCACCATCATGATAGATGATAGCATTCTGTCCAGAGCCAAACTGTTCCTAGTTTTGGTTTTGTTCAAACCTATACCATGGAGAACACTCTCTCTGCATCTGCATTTGAGTGAGGAAGCCACAGTGCTTTAAGTCTTGACATACATGCTCAGGGCAAGTTCTGCTGTATGTGTACTACAGTATGTAGCCTACATTGAGCACTGATGTTCACTTGGCTCGCTAGGGGCCAAATTTATTTTTTATTTATTTATATATATATATATATTTTTTTTTATTTGGAAGAATGTGTCTGTCTTTTACCAGATTCACACATTGTTATAACACTATACCGCTAGTACTTTCCTCAGTTTCTGGTAGCCAAATCTAAGTTAAAGCTTCTGGTTGCAAAGCAGCTGGAGAGTTTTTGACTGCATAAAAGTCTAGTGTGACCGCAGCTTTAGCTTCCCTCTGTATTAGTCCAATAATTATAGCAGACAAGTTATCCCTTATTTCTCAGCGTGAGAAATACAAGGTGTGGTGTGAGAGCGTGTGAACGGGAAATAATATTTTTTATATTTCATACAATCATACGAGCTTGTTTAGAACGTGCAGTGTTGCACAGCATCAGCTGCTAAATTCCAATCTGCGTTTGCGCTTTGGCTGGCGCTGAGCCAGAGACAGACGCGTTTTTACAGCTCTGCGCATTATAACCAATCAAACACGATTCTGTTGAGCTTATGAATGTAATAGCCAATCAGAGGCGTTCAGATGAGTCATCGCTGAAATGCTGGTGTTCTGTTCACTCGCTCGCTGAAGGAATTCTGTTCTCTGACGATTCTCTCATCAGAAACAACAAAGTGCAGATGTGTGTACGAAGTAGGATATTCATTTCCGCATCATATGACCCCTTTAAAAATATTTTATGGCATGACACCCATATCTGGTACTTAAGTAAAAAGATGGAGTTTTATGCGTAGTTAATAGATTACACTATTAGGGTACTTTGCCAAACGCCCGTTATAGATCAATTAATCTGTAAAGGTGCAAAATGCATTTACTTTCACATATTTGAGAATCGAGATATTTCATGATATTGTTAACACGTTTTGGAATATTTCGAATAAAAGGGAAAATATAAATAAAGCATAAGCCTATATCATGTATAACTACCTATATGGCTGATATGTGTCACATGACGAGCACCACCAATCAACATTACCCCTCATTTTATGTTTACAGTGTTTACATTTTACATTGTAAAGGGACAGTTGATCTAAAAATGAAAACTCTGTCTTTCCCCAGTCTCATGTACATGAAAAACATGCAAAAAAATAAGAAATCAGGAAGGGGGCCAACACTTTTTCACGCCACTGTATATATATATATATAATACATCTGCATTAAATAATATTATGAGATCCTTTTAAATATTTTAGAATACACAAACAAGAAATGATGGTGGAAATTATACTTTTCAACGAAATTAAAACGCCAGTAGGTGCCAGTAGTGAGCGTTTAATTGAGTTGTTCATTCAAACAATTCGTTCAAACGGCAGATTCATCAGATGTTTATGCATGGGTTAATGAAACTTTGACTCAACCGATTCGTTCAGAACACGGAATCATTCAACAATGAATATGCCGTTTGCTGTGAGGTGCGCTGTGTTCCGCCTAAAATGTAAGTGACCTAATATTATTGTATTTGCTTATTGAACTGTTTATAGAACTATTAAACAGTCATAATGGTGAAAACGTGTGATGTTGCCTGACTAACTGTTTTTTAAATATAAAACTTTCCATTTTGAATTTTTACCTCAGGATGCTGGGTTTCTTAGTGACCATTCTGTCAATAGATGCATTATATACATTAGCTATAGCCACTATTCGCCACTTACTCTAAATGAAATAAAATCAGAGTAATACTTGCGGTTTGGTGTTTACATAGTTATTTTTGGTTACTGATGTTTTAATCATGTTACTTGTCTGGCGTTAATGTCGAACCCTGGGTATATGCGCCGGTGCTCAGCCCGGACGGCTCAGGAGTCCTGACATTTTATCCTAACCGTCAATTGTCCTACCAGGGTTTACTGCGCATGCGCACATTTATATTGTGTCCTTTTTCTCACGCTGATCAACAATATTTAATGTATCTGCATTACTGTAAGGGTATGTTTAGGGCTGGGGTAGGTGTAGACTTTAATAAAACCCAATCTAATTGGTAGAAAACATTATTTATTGGTGGTTTCCTGTAGCTGTATCCCTTCTAGCCACAACCTACTGTAAGGGTAGGTTTAGGGTTGGGGTAGGTGTAGATGTTAATAAATCATAATTTTACAGGTAGCATTTTTCATTGTCGAAGTACTACCCACTGTTTTAATGGGAGGTAGCAAAGTCTGACAGGGTAGCACAAATCGACAGAACACCGTACATTTGGGTTGTCTGAGACAAAAAATGTAACATTATTCATAGTGGATGGTTAAAGCATTATGAACTTGAAATTATATTACTAAGCAGAAAAATACTGAATATATGGTTACATCCTTGCTGAAAGGAAATACAGTGGGTAAGTTACATGGCACTATTACCCCACCTGTGTCTTTAGAAAGAGATGGTGCAATAGAGAAAAGAGCAAGATGGAGAGAAAATGTAATAGTTATAGCTACACTGGCTGAAAGCCACCTTATATCGTGTGTAATCAGTTCTGTGTCTTTGTGGCGACCTCACCAGCCCACACTTGGGCTGGCACAGAGCATGTTTAGTCAGAACTCATCACTCCAGGTGTAATTAATAGCCACTAGCCACCAGGTCAATGTACAGACTGTGTTTAAGGAAGCTCCCTGGGGCTTTCCTGCTCTATATGGCTGGCTCTGGTCCAGCTAGGCCACACACACACACACACACACACACACACAGACAGTCAACTTCTCAATGAAAGCAAAAGAGATAAATAACAGGCCCAGGCCTTTCTGCCCTTTATCATCACTTAAGGATCCACTAAAGGAATGTGAGACGGAAATGCAGGGAACATGTAATGGATTTAAAAGAAATTGCTTCATTATTCAACATGTTCAATTCTTCTGTTCTCCAAGCTAAAATTGATTCGATATCATCATATTTTTGCTACAAGCTCTTGGGTAAACAATAAAATGATATTGATTTAAACGTTCCACCTGATTATATGTACATGTAAACTT
>NW_015505595.1:853914-903723 GCF_001515645.1 Sinocyclocheilus grahami
CATTGGTTTGATATTCTGTAAATTTTCTGTACATACCTTTTTTTTTATTTAGTTTCATAACTGTGTAACTGCTGTTCAGAAGCCTATAATAGGCTGCATGCTTAATGGCAGGTTACGTTGTGAAAACATGCCCCAATAATAGCCACTATATAAAAGAGGAGTAAAGGGGTGACAACTTTCTCCAGTCTCCCTTGAAACCACCGTCGCTTTGAATAAAAATGCCTGCAAAATGCATAAATGTATGTGACATCACCTGAATAAGAGGCTGTCATGCGTAGATGAAGCTCCTCTTTTGTATTGTGCCAAATATAAATCTGTTTCTATGCTTTAATGCAAGGCGTAGGTGGAGGCAGTTCAGACTGACCACAACTGTCACATGACACTGAGAAGACTTCACACTCGGCTCATCTCCATCCTCCTCTCTGACCCCATGAGCACACGTCTGTCTCCATCGAGAGGTGAGGGCTCCTGCTGGAATGTTTTCTCTTTCTCTTAAAGAATTGATTAATGGATCGACACCCTGCAAAAATAGAAACCGTCTTTATGTTGCTAGTTTAGACTCACATCTGGGGTGACACCAAGCTTTGCAGTACTTTAGAGACATTTATAAATAGCTCGATGGCAGATGATGTTATTTATATTTGTAGGGTCTGATAAACGCAAGACGTTTCCTGCCCCAACCCATGCTAACTTCTCCTTTTTGGGCTTGATGTGTTAAATGATTAGCACTAAAAAAAGCAGTTAATACTCATCATTTCTGCCACACTGTATGTAAGCGTGCTAGCTCCAATTCACACTATTTCAATCTCCATCTCTGTTCAGCTTAACTGCTGGAGCACAATTCTAGGAACAGCAAGGTTATAGGTTTGATTCCCATGAAATGCACATACTGATAAAACTGCTAACTTGAATATGCTGTAAGTCGCATCTTTTTTTGAAAGGTAAATTTGTATTTGTATTGCATGCCTGCTGACAGCATGTAAGCAACAACAACAACAACAACAGCAACAACCCCCTAATCGTCAACAGGGGGCAGTGTTTAGCTTTTATCAAAATTACAAAAACTAAAAGTCCAAAAAGGCTTCTTTCATTTTTTGTTTCTATGTGTGCACATGTGATCAAACGAAAGAATAGAACTGCAAATGACCATTACAATCATTTATTACTGTTATTTTGAATACAGACAAACTCACAGGGATACTGAGAGATGCAACTTGAGATTTGAGGGAAGTGACCCTGTTAAATGTTCCAAGATATTGTTTAATTTTAATTTTAAAATGACCACATTTAACTGCAACCAAAGCTCAGTCCATCTCTATTTCTCTCTCTCGTTGAGCAGATGGCCCATCCGTAGGGGTGTGGCCCTCATGCTGACATCTCTGTGTCCCCTCTCTGACTCCAACCATAGTCACTCTTCTCATCTTGGTCTCAGTTTATTCATATTTGTTGTTACTCACTCCAGTATCTGCTTCCATTTT
This sequence comes from Sinocyclocheilus grahami, assembly GCF_001515645.1. Lineage (NCBI taxonomy): Eukaryota > Metazoa > Chordata > Actinopteri > Cypriniformes > Cyprinidae > Sinocyclocheilus > Sinocyclocheilus grahami. The sequence continues at coordinate 855,393 of NW_015505595.1, forward strand.
AATTAATTTAAGCATTACACTGCTTTGTATTGTCATTTTGCATTATTGACACTATTTTCCTAATTAATGCTGTTCAGTTGCTTTGTCACAATCTGTATTGTTAAAAGCGCTATATAAATAAAGGTGACTTGACTTGACTTGAATGTGCATCACAATTAAATTTACATATAAAATATAAACAATTGTATGTTTACTTGTTGAATGTTAATATATATCACTTAGTGTTTGCACGTCTCATTTAAAGGGGTCCTATTATGCTTTTTCACTTTTTAAATTTTAGTCAGTGTGTAGATGCTTGGTTGAGTGAGCGCATGAGATGAGACGATGAAGAAGAAGTGCTGCTGCAGAGTTAGTGCATCAGAGAAAACCAAGAAGAAGAGCTGCTGTAGCACCGCCGGTGTGCCTACACTCATAGAAAATAAAGTATTTGAATTTTAAAGACGTGGCGCGACGCTGCGCTTCTCGTCCGGTGCGCGACCGCCTGAAACGCTGTTTTTTTCACCTCCATGCCCAAACGTCTTTGTTTGGGCTTCCAAAAGCGGATGATGTCAGGAAACAGTGGTTGCAATTTATTTTTTAACTCTGTCCCTGAGCATTATAACCAGGGATTGAAATTCACTTTTTTACTCACCAGCCAATTTGGCCACAAAATTTTTAAGTTACCGGCCATTCATAACTTCTACCAGCCAAAAAAACCCCGAAATAAACCAACAGCTTGAGGCTGTCTACATGACAAAGCGACTGTTGCAAATCATTTTGTGTCAGAACTAGGGATGTGCGATATTGACAAAAAATAATATCTCAATATTTTCTGGGATTTTATTGCTAAAGATAATTAGCCAATATTTTGCTGAGTGTGTTATTGTGCTGATATCTTAAGGATACCGTCTGATGACTTTTACAGTAACACAGTCTGCTGTGTCACCACGGCTAGCCTCTAACAAGACCCCCTGGGTGGAGAGGATAAGATCTTTCACTCTATGTCGATGTGTCTGCGTTTGTGTGTCCACGAACACACACACACACACACACCTGCTTTACCAGCATTAACTTTGGTATCTGGATCTCTGTGGAAACCAGAGGAAAAAGCCTCAATAAACCATCCTACATGACAATAGATAGATAGATAGCAATATCCTACCAGGGCTAAAAAGCAAATTTTTAAAGCTTCTCTGCGTGTCTCTTTATGGCATTTCATTTTCATGAGGCTTCTTTAGAGGAGAAATACGCCACAGGCTCCGGTTGTACAATAAAGCCCAAAGACCAGCATGGGATGTACAACACATTATGGCATGTTATGGTTTCATCTAACAATATCCGCAGAGGGGCTGGAAATGACTGCATGCCGAAAAACAGTGTGGCACTCTGGAGCACAGAAGCTTAGATAGACCTAATGCTTATGGTAATGCAGTATTGTTTCCAGAACTGAAACATATTAAAGGCAATATTTTGTCTTTTTGTGTCCACACACCTGCTGAAGCCCTTTCTACAGTTACCAGAGTGCGACACGCCTGCAGGCGACAAGCTGAGAACAGCACAGTCTCCATCCACACTAGAGAGAGGTTTATGTTTATTACTGACACATCTAGGTTTATTTTTCATCTTTAGTTTTCCCATTAGTGAATGGAATGAAAGAGTATATAAAAGCAACAAGTGCATCTCCTCCACTGCTCTGAAGCTCTGTTCAACAACAAAAAATTAAAACTATAAAGATAAATGGCAAGTTTTGTCATGAAACTCTAGATTGCAGAGTCCTTAACGCAAACTGATGATAATCACAAGGGTAAACTACTTGGCACATGTTGATTGGTTCATGTTGCATATGCAGCCAATGAGCTTGCTGCTTTACATTTAAATGGCTGGTTAGCATTCACTAGAGCAGTTCGCAGCGTGCTTTCAGAGTTCCTCGGAAACCCTCCACCTCCCCAGCTCCACCTGTATAGATCTGCTACGGGTTATTATATGCTGCTTGTGCAGCAGCAGTATGTCTTAAATACTCACAGCACCATATCGCTGTATGTACTGGCAGTAGCAAGTTCCTGTACTTGATCAAATACTTTAACATTGTCATATCCATTACCATACTAAAATCTTCGGAGAGTTGCCAACTGTATTTACATTCATACCAACACACGATAACGATAGCACACGCTGCAGTTTTGTCATCTGCCGCTTTAAATGCTCAAGCTCTTTTAAAGCAGGATGGATTCTGATTGGCTGTTAATGTTTTATTATTCATTTGAAAGTGATTCCAGATAGATTGTTCTTCTGTCATGATCATTACAGTTTTGGTGTGGACTCTGCTATTCTTTTACATTTTTTGGACTGTCTGGACAGATTGTTTTGGACAAAAGGAGCAGTGGAGGAGGGGAGGGATGAAATAACAGCAAGAGGGGTGTAACAGAAAGATGGTGGAGTGTGAGGTGAGGTGGCAGCCCTCTGTCGTGTGGTGGTGTGTGTGTGCACTGATTGCGCTTCAGACTGCTTTCTCAGGCCTGCAATGTCACACACACAATAGGTTACTGTCAGACTCGTGGAAGTAATGCGCGTGGATGTGTATGCGTACTTGTGAGAAAGAAATGAAGCCTGTGCAGCTGTAATAATGTAAATAAGATGCTCATCAGAGCAGTGGATTAGGCGCAGACGCTGACAGGGAGGAGGTGAGAGTGGTGAGAGTCTAATATTCAGAGACTGAATCAACATCTTAAACTCAGCCATTAATTCTAATACTGACAGACACAGCGACCGAGAGAGCGCGAGAGATACGGAAAGCAAAAAAATAAAGAAATAAGGGCTGATTATTTTGAAAATGCCACATTCAACCGTTGACAAAGCACATTTACTCTGCAACAGAATTTGACAGTTTTGTAGGAGGTGTTACCAAATGGGGAAATATTCTGGGAAATATTATCAGTTATGGTAGTTTGCCGTGTCAAAGTGTCACTGTTCTTCTAACTGCTTGGTATATGACTGCCTCACGGACTCATGCTGATTGATGACACCACCCATAAGAGGGTTAAAGGTCAGCCTGCAAAAGGTAGACTCTAAATACATAACCTCTTGCTGTCATTGAGGCAAGTGCTGCAACGTAAAGAGCATAGATGTAGCATACAATAAAGATATTCATAGGCAATTCCTGCTCCAAACACTGACTGCTACAGCTGGTCTAAGATGTTTCCTCACCTCAAATGAAAATCTTAATAGTAAACCTTAAACTAGTTCAAAGAGAAAATTTGAATATAGATATGGCAAATTTGTCTTACATTGTTTGGAAGCAAGCACAGAGAAAATATCGCTGGTATTATTTCTGGAATAATTGTAAATTTTTAAAACGATAAGTAATGTAAGTAAAGCATAAGCAATGTAGCATGTAACTTGTAGATTACATTTATGTTTGAAAGGGGTACCAGGAAGATGTGCTATTAAAAGCAAGATGTAATCTAAAACTTGGGTGTCTATGCTGTAGAAAGGCTTTTTAAATCAATGCTGTGTGTCTAGATAAATCAGAGAAAAGTTGTTGTTTCTTTTGCTAAAAAGGTAGGGAAACTTAAACACCCATAATGCAGTATGCTCGATCTGACGGTCCGTTAGTAGGGATTTAAAAATGTGTAAGTATGCTTTTAGATAAATAGGGATATCTGGATGTAACATGGTGAAACAGTACGCATTGTTAATTTACATGTACTACATTGTAACAACACAAAGATGAAAAGTAAAAGTATCGAGTTTATACGTAGATTTTTATTTTCATAATCTCATGAAAAATGATTAAGAAAAAAAATTTCAACTTGCTTCAAGTTGTGTCAGATAAATACATGACTTAGAGTGTTTGGGTCTTCAGAGACCACAGCTATAAAACATGAATAAATGCAAGGAATTTTCATATGTTGATACTCTCAGACTGGGTTTTACAATGTGTTTTGTTAAATAAAAATGAGAGGTTCATTCAAAATTATTCTAAATTGTTATTTTCTCTGGGAACCCAAACGCAGTAAAGTCAATCTCAACAGAACATGAAGTTAAATTGTTTTAAGTATGCAAGATGTTTCTGAATCTAAAATATACACGTTGAAATCAATACATGAGCAGCCTCTCAATCAAACGCAATACTAACATGAACCTTCATAAGAGGGAAACAAAAGGTTTGGAAAAAAGAAACAGAAGGGGAAGGAAGGTAATGAATGAACGCAAGTGAGGTGTGGGTGTGCAGTCCATCACAAGTCTCTGAGATCTGACCTAGGGTCAGCGCATTAACTGTCATGAGGGCAGGAGTCATCATTGTGAACTTTGAGATGCCAGGAAGACTAATGGACCCTGCTGCTTCCATCAGGTTCTGCCTCCATTCTCTGTTAAAACTCACTCAATTCTCTATATGGAATAGAATCTCCTGGACTTTCACATAATATCACTACAAAACCACATGAATTGATTGCAGAGACAGTCCCTTGGAAAAAGTCTAGGGTTAAGTGTCATGCTCAAGGGCAAGATGGTGATGACTCATGTCTCCCTCCTTATGAGGGTCCAACCAGCAATCTTCTGCTTACTACATACACCATGCACTGATGCAGGGTTTAAAAGCCTGAGACCTCACTGAAAACCTGGGGAGTTTTTCTGTTTAAACCTGGAAATAAATAAGATCGTGCATATTTTATTTGTACTATTATTTGTTTCGTTTATTTGACTTATTTAGCACTGCTTGAGCAATACAAGTTTATAGTTTTTATTGAGAAAATGAAGCACACTTTTGAAATTGCAAAAGGGGGACATACCAACTAATTATATTTAACATTCTTCACAAATGCATGCAGGCAATAAAGTTTGTAATTAAACAATATTTTTTTGTATTAAATTAGAAAGTAAATAGAAAAGCAAAACAGAAGCATTTTTAAAATGGGGCGATATTTTAGGACCCCACTGTTTCTTATCATATGTAAGTATTTTACATTGTGCGTCTTTTTCAGAGTTGGGTATAATGTGTATCAAGGTAACTGAATGTGTGTTCCTGTTTTCTAATTGCTTTTGCAATAACAGTAATGTACTGCATTACAATTTAAATATAATTTGATTACAGTTACTGATGTGAAGTACATCAAGTTACTGGCGTTATAAATGTATTGCTAAGAAAATAATATGAAACGCTGCCTTTGTTGACATACTTTAAAGACATGCTTGCAAATACAATATATGAAATAAAATGCATTTTAAAATCCCGTTTTGCATGACTGTGTCAGTTAATGAGCTTTTGAGCAAGATCGAGCAATAGCTTTAATAAATCACTGGAGAGAAGGCACACTAAAATGGACACAGAAGAGTATGGTTGTTTCTTCAAATGGAAAAACAGATATTATTTGGGTTTCATTGGGCATAGCAAGAAACAATACTGTTAAATACAAACTATGCTAAATTAACACACACACAAAATGAAGCGCTAAGGAGTATTTCCATGCACAAAATGAGAGTGGCTCAACCTTACCTAATCAAGCTAAACTGGATTTTTGTTCAGGATCAGGAGTGAAGGTACCTTCAAAACAGATGAAAAGAGCAGTGTATTCAGTGGAGGAAATGCTGCCTTTGTTGACATACTTTAAAGACATGCTTGCAAATACAATATTCTCTATATTTAATTGTTATGAATTTAATTTTCACAAGACTCTGTTTTAGATAAAACATTTCTATGACAGCATATGCAATGTGTAATCCTAATCCCTGACATGCAGGCCGGTTCCCCGGGCCTATCGCCAGGCAGCAGAGCACTTGCAGGGCTTCTTCTCTCATTTTCAAGTATCCAGTCTGTGATACTTCACATCTTTCCTGGTTTCTTGGCCAGATCTGGCTGAACGTCGTGCTGGTGAGGAGTAAGCTAGAGGGAGATAAGCCGATACACACGGATTATGTCCTGTGGAGTAAAACAGAAGGAAGAAACATAGTTGGACATCTAAACATGTAGGACAGAGAATGTGTGCACTTGTGTGTGTATGCTTGGCTCTAAGCATAAAGCTGTAATGACACTCATCTGCACTTGGCAGATGAGTGTCGTCTCGCTATGCTACTCCAATCACATTTCAATTTACTGGAGATCCTCCAATCAACACACATTACCTTAGGGGACAGAGCCAGAGTCAAGCAGATGATAAGGGCTGGGAGAGAAAACACAAGTCAAAAAACTAATGGTGCACAGTCAATCATATACAAGTGCAGATCTCAAATTTAAATAAAAACAAAAGAATAAAGTTCCAGCTGGAAAAGAGCCGATGCACACTGACAGACAGATGATCTGGCTGCAGGTCCATGTGCCGTTCCAGAAGAAAGAGGGATCAGATGTTCCTGTTTGGGGCAAAATGGAGCACTGCTGCGCTGAATCAAAAGACTTCACACTGATCAGGGCTTATGGATTTAACACTGTGACATTGCACAGGAATCACACACCTGCAGCCCAGACAATACTGATACCATAGACAGTGTGCTTGAATGTGTACGTTTGCCAGAGAAAAGAAAGTAATTTTGCCCAGAAGTAATTATGTTCATTCCCATTCAGTCAGGATGAGACTGCAAATAATTAACCTCTCTCATCACTTTAAATCAAACAATATTTGAAATCAACTAAAGCAGTGGTTCTCAGTATTACGGAAGCAATTACTAAAATGCAACTATCCATGCACCCATGTATAATGAGGACAGAAAACTAAATAAGATTAACTAGATTATGCATCCAAACAAAAAAATTATGCAATTTTGGCGTAAATTCGTTTTTGTGACTTGGAAATACAGCTAATCCTAATACAATCTTTGAACTAGTGCTCATTTAAAGTGTTAGGATGATTAATCATACATCTGCGGTTGTTTATACATTTACATAAGCGTACAGTCTCCTATTAAACCCGTCATGCTAATAAGCTTACATACTGGGCAAATATAGTAAATTCCATTTAACATTAAATTGTTCAAAACAGTAATACAGTAACTACAATACAGTTATATAGCAATATTAATATTCAAATGTTTAGTATTTATAATAACGTATATAATACACATATTTTTTGAATATTATTATTTAAACTAATCAATCAGTTAATATTTTAAATGTCAACTTTCGATTTTAAGTGAGTTTTTTGTTGACATTGAGTTATCTATTTTGTCGCCACTCGAAGTAGAGCCAGATGAGAACCTCTGAACGAAAGCTTTTTCTGGCCAGCCACAACAAAGAGAACAAAACTGAAGAGAAAATAAACTATAAATAAAAGTATTTCTTCCCGGTGAGAGACCTGCAAGAGAACTACAGCTCCGACAAACATATTACATGTAAGAGGCGTGTCAGGGAACAAAGAAAAGGGAATTAAAGGACCAGGAAAATGCCAGCTACACAAACCTGCAGCCCTCTCCTCAAACTAAATGTCCAATGGCTTTTTAAAGTCTCGTTTCACACCAGTGCAGCTGAAAGTAATTGGCAGTATCAATTACAAAGGCACTCATATCGGAGAACGAGGCAGGGCGTGCTTCAGGCAACTATACTGTTATCAGTTCCTTAATTACCTCCATGGCACACTCACAGATCTCCAACTACAAAATCAGCAAGATGATGATCCAAAAATAGTCTTTTTTTTTTTAGATGCTCAGAACCTCCATACTCTGTTTGTTGACAATCCTTTCTTGCATAGTCTTGACATGTTGTCCACCACCACATGCACTCTGAAAAATATTCAGTTATGAAACTTCACTGTCAGGGAACAAAGAAAAGGGAATTAAAGGACCAGGAAAATGCCAGCTACACAAACCTGCAGCCCTCTCCTCAAACTAAATGTCCAATGGCTTTTTAAAGTCTCGTTTCACACCAGTGCAGCTGAAAGTAATTGGCAGTATCAATTACAAAGGCACTCATATCGGAGAACGAGGCAGGGCGTGCTTCAGGCAACTATACTGTTATCAGTTCCTTAATTACCTCCATGGCACACTCACAGATCTCCAACTACAAAATCAGCAAGATGATGATCCAAAAATAGTCTTTTTTTTTTAGATGCTCAGAACCTCCATACTCTGTTTGTTGACAATCCTTTCTTGCATAGTCTTGACATGTTGTCCACCACCACATGCACTCTGAAAAATATTCAGTTATGAAACTTCACGGGGCATGTAAAATATCCTTGTCATCTTGCCATTCCTCCTTGTGGTTGTAAGGTGTGCATTTACACAAAGCTCCATGAAATCTTTGAAGCATTCGCCCTCAGGGGACAATCATTAGCTGTTAAAACGAGGCAGAGATACGAAACCTGACGTGGGTAGAGTATGCAAGTTATCGTTTGGGTTTATTTGCTCTTCTGCTTCATTCTGGATGCTAAAATGTGTATATTACATGATAGAGATGGCATTTGAAGCCTTGTTTACATAATTTCAGCTCCTGTGGATAAATCAGATTTCATTTACATTTATTCATTTAGCAGATGCTTTTATCCAAAGTGACTTGAAGAGCATTCGGGGTATAAACTTTAGCAGTATTTGTGTCCCCTGGGAGTCGAACGTTGACTTTGGTGATACTAGTGCCACCTGGTCATTGCTGTGACTTTTCATTGTGTGTGTACTGATGCCGACTGATTTGAAGGTGCAAAGCGATTGACTTTTACTTACTGTTTGCCTGGGAAAGTCCTGTGGTACATTAGAGAGTTAAGACTGTGTACGCGTGTTTTTGCCTCTGTATATCTGTGTGAAATGCAAAAGTTCATGCAAATACACATGCAGTTTTGTACAAAAAAAATAAAGTTAATCAGTTTCCCAATACCGAGCCTTAAAATGTTGTTGGTTGATTAAATATTTTTGCCTAAAACCAGCACATTGATCCATGGTGAAATTTTTATAACCATGCTCATATTTCTGATTAACATCCCATTATTTTGTTTCAAAGCCATTAAGACCAAAATCAGGCTTCAAGCACAAGCAATATCATCCTCGTTAACATTTAATTAAAGACAACTCAGTGTTATTTAGAAAGCAGAAGACTCTTTTGCTTTGACCCTTGAAATTTGACATCAGTCTGTCAATAACAGTCCTTTAATCGGTGTTATTAAAAGACAGTGGGAAGTCGAGCGTGTCTGAGATGTTATTTTACTCCTGAGACTAAGACTCAATAGCTTGATGGGTAAAAGGGTTGTTCAACAATTTAGCTTTGAGCAAATAATGTAGGAGTAGATCTTGCATGCAGACAAATGAACATCTGTGACAGAAAATGGATTAAAAAAAAAAAAAAGGGGAAGAAATCACCAAACACACAAACCGTTGCCTCTATTTCGCCTGGCAAAGCAAAACAGGGTCATTGTGCATTAACGAGGCCTTGAGATTCTATAAGAAAAAGGAAATTAACTATTACATGTCAACGAGAGACCTAAAACACCATCATGAACTGAGAAACATCAAATTCACACAACCAAAATTCATTCAAATAATAATACATGACCCAATGTTTTTCATAAAGTCTCAAGATCTTACATTTTATTTCATACAATACATTTTACAATGAAATCTTAAGCAGGACCGGTGGTGAATGTACAAAGGTGAGAGAGGACACCTCAGTCTCGGTTCGCAGTCAAATCTTTTTGGAAGTCACACTTCTTTATTGCCACCAGGCTGAATATATACACTAAATTACAAGGTACATTTTTTTTCTTCATAGTTCATTATTGCACAACTTTTTGTTTGGTTTTTATATGAACAGAATCAACAAAATAAAGCAATCAATCCATTTTGACAATATAGTACAAAGAAAGCAAAAATAAAGTTATGTATACATATTAATATATATTCATAAAGTCTTTCATATAAACAGCCTCTCAACATGGAAAAATCAGTCAAATTGCAACAGAAAGCCAGAGAAGTAGCGGTGAGTAATGCCACACCCCCAGTGATTTTAAGTGACAGCTCTGCTGATTGGGCTTGCTCATAGGAAGTGCCTCCCACTCGTGAAAACTTAATCATTTGCGAAGTTTAAGCACCCTTAGATAGCGTAACACCTTTGTCCTCAAATGATCCTGGTCTTCCATTATATTCGGTGCTCTCAATCTTTGAACACTATACGCTTTACAAATACAAGACACCTTCTAGATTTTCTATTCCACAGACCCATAAGACATGGGACACATTCACAGAACCATAATAAGCTTAAAATATTTAATTTCCCCATGCCACCTCTCCTTTCCTCTGAAGAGCTCTCATCATCTGAGGTATCCGTTTCTGTGATGCTCAAACCCATCTACTGTAGTCCTATTCGATTTGCCACTCCATCGGCTGCGGTGTGAACATACTGTGAAGAAAGTAGTGGTCTATATGTGCTACCAAGTCCAGATAGAGTATGATGGCCCCTCTTTCTCAAATCCCCCAGTGGCTCTCTAATGACTCAATCGCTGCATCAGACTGCTGAAATAAAGGGCTTTGTACGTAAACAAATGTGGAAACATGACATAAGGCTGGGCTTCTTACAGTTCAAACAACTCATGAGACCATTCATCTCTCTCTGATGACGCTCGAATAAACTAAATGGGGGAAAAAACAAAACAAAAAAAAACTCATATGTACTTAACTAAAATCATGGGCATTAAAGCAATCATTTTCTCAGATTCACACAGTTCCAAACCTGTATCCCTTTCATTATTCTGTGCAACACACAAAAAGGGAAAAAAAAAAATCCATGCAAATTACAAGAAATGGTGACTAGAGCTTTCAAGCTTCAATGCAAAAGTACCATAAAAAGCTCCAGCAAAGTGGTCCATATAGCTCATGTGAATTGCAATATGACTGATTTGGGTCATATTGTATTAATAAATCCAATGCTATTTAGAAGTGGGGAGTCACACACTTTTGGTCATGTGTACATCTCAAACATACTGTGAAGAAAGTAGTGGTCTATATGTGCTACCAAGTCCAGAAAGAGTATGATGGCCCCTCTTTCTCAAATCCCCCAGTGGCTCTCTAATGACTCAATCGCTGCATCAGACTGCTGAAATAAAGGGCTTTGTACGTAAACAAATGTGGAAACATGACATAAGGCTGGGCTTCTTACAGTTCAAACAACTCATAATGAGACCATTCATCTCTCTCTGATGACGCTCGAATAAACTAAATGGGGGAAAAAACAAAAACTCATATGTACTTAACTAAAATCATGGGCATTAAAGCAATCATTTTCTCAGATTCACACAGTTCCAAACCTGTATCCCTTTCATTATTCTGTGCAACACACAAAAAGGGAAAAAAAAAATCCATGCAAATTACAAGAAATGGTGACTAGAGCTTTCAAGCTTCAATGCAAAAGTACCATAAAAAGCTCCAGCAAAGTGGTCCATATAGCTCATGTGAATTGCAATATGACTGATTTGGGTCATATTGTATTAATAAATCCAATGCTATTTAGAAGTGGGGAGTCACACACTTTTGGTCATGTGTACATCTCAGATGTTTAGTAATAATCAGATTTTTCACAATCATCTTGGTGGATCATTACAGAAAATGTGCGACAGACATGTCCAAAAGAGCCGTTTCCCGCTTCCATTTTCTATTCCATGATTAATTTCAGATGATGCAACATAAAACCCATGCAAAGACAAATGTGAAAATCCCAAATGATCCATCTTCCCTCTCTCGTCCGTCAGCATTGGCTTTCATCTCGCTCTCTCATCCTCTGCCATCTTTCTCCTTTCCCGCTTCTTTCTGTCCATCTTTTCAAACATCAAAGTGTGGGAGACATCAGAGGACTGATGTGAAGAGATGCTAATGCATCCATCCATCCATTCATTCATGCACGGCTGGGACCATGCGATTGTGAATGCAGAGCAGGGGCCCAGAGTCTACCCATCCGCCCAGCCTTCTGGGCCTCCAAACAAGTCCCACATCTCCTCTTATATAGCATTCAGCAATTTGTAGCAGCATAGAGATTTCACAGCCAGGCGCTTTGGTTTCTCCCTTCATGAATGACTAAGAGAATGATAGTAACGTGCACTATAGTAACATCCTGTGCTGGCTTCGGACCGGTTTCCTAGAGCTATACAACATGTCACCCAGACAAACAAGGGCTATTTTCAACCATGGTTTGTAGATGTCTGTGGGCTGGTGTGTATGCGCCTGCTGAACCCTTATCACAGATATTCAGACCACATCCTCATTTCTCTCTCGGCGAGCTGCTATTTTCTATGGAAGCAGAGTGATACAGTGAAAGGGAGTGGCAGAGCCCTTGTTGGGGCCGTATAGTGCCGAGATGGTGGCTTTAATGGAGAGTTTGAGCATCTCTTGTGTATACACAAAAGCCACAGCCATTGATAATCGGCTTTGAGAACGAGCGGCGAGCACAGACTGCATCAATGCGCAGGGGCACTTTCGTTTTTTTAATGGCCCTTAGCACACAAGTCTCCTAATCGCCATGATAAATATGTAGTACAGTCCCAAGGGCCGTTGCCTAGTGTGAACTTGCAGTCGCGCACCATGCACAAGTCGAATCTTCTAGAGGCATGCCGAAGCACGTGCAGCTCAACGTTTACAAGGATGGAAGAAAGAGAGAAAGACAGATATGGAGAGCGATGGGTGAGAGAGCATTTTGTTGTGACAGATCAGGAGCTGTGCACGGGGCTGATGAAAAACGGCAAATGCTATCTTTGCATCTCCTTTATTCTTCACACAATAGGCCAGCATCATAATTGCTATAGAGAACATGACACATCAGGAATAAATTGCTAGTGATTTTTTTTTGTCTCTTAGCGCCTATCTGCAACACTGCTGCCGCTGTATTAATGTCAACCCGGGCAAAACAGTCTTCGAGTAATCTCTTTCCAATATTAGCACTTCACATTCTAATAGAAAAACGGATGAGGTTTTTTATTGAGTTAATATACTGCGTGAACGTAAACAAACGGCCACTTAAATGAAGCAGAACGAAGACGAAGAGGGACAGTAGAAGCTTTACCTGCTGCGCAAGGACCATGCTTCATGTTAAACCATGACATAACATTCAACTAGACAAATGAACGGCCTTTTAGTCCATTGCGCTAAACTGAAAATCAAATCTAATCATGAATGTAGCCACGCGTGACAATACTGATGTGATTGCATCATGACATTAAGATGCAATTAGCAGTGAACACTTCCGTTTTGGGACTGTAGGCCTATAACCACCAGGGTTGAGGAGAAGCATCACTAAAAGCAGTGACGAAACTAATTTAATAACAAATTTTAGTAGTGGCACAAAACAGCGGTTTCAAATTAGTTTGCTTTCCTACTTAAAAACTATCAAACGCTACTTCATTGTTTTTAATGTCTGCAATGGGGAATAAAGAATGTACTCACATCCTGTCCTCCCGAGCCACGACAGAGAATTTCGCCAAAAAAAAAAGACAAAAAAGACAAAAAACCGAAAAGAAAAGGTGCTGCTTACTATTTCTCTTCTTGGTCCGGTCTTCTGTCACGCTACGGTGGAATGAAATGCACGAGGAAGATGATGGGCAAACAGTCTTTAATAAATCCACACAAGGGTAAATCCAGAACAGGCAAGAGCACACGTAGGGACGTAGTTGACTGGACGACAAACAGTGAACTGAACACAACTTAAATAGGAGGGCTGATGAGGGTAATTAATGACACACACCTGAAACAAATGACAACAATCAGACATGAGGGAAAACTAGGTCACACAGAACACATGAGGAATGAAAACACAACAAAAGTCCAATGGGGTGTGACAGCAGCCACCTTTTTTTTTTGACTACTTTAGTTCAACTACTTCCAATGATTCTCTTGCAGCTTGGCAAGCTATGATTTTTCATAGTCCTTAACACTGATAATAACCAATGTCCAAACAGAGTCTGTGCTTTCTAAGACCTTGGCTTTAAAATAAGATCTTGTAACATTGAAGTGGAAAATGTTTTACCTTGTTCCAAGCAGAAAGCAGAAGTTAAGAATTCATGCCTCAGCAAATTCACTGAGAGCCCTGTATATATAATGTATTGTTCCCTATAATGCTAAAGCATATTTGGATTTCCACAGAGCACTTGGTACAGTCATTTAGCAAGAATGTTTTGGACTGCAGGTTTTTTGTTTTGTTTTTTTAAGCAGAGCAACATGCTCACTCCGTTCCTGCAAAATGAAATTAAGTTCTGGAAATGGAGCCTTGAGCTTACAGTCAAAACTCAACATGTTTTGCTTGATAAAAACAAGATCATGTTTGTTAAGATAAATAACAACATGCATGACTAATGATGACTTTGAAATGTAAGAATTACATTGTACCTGTACATAATCAAGTGTATGAAAATGAGTCAAATGTGCCTGGAGGATATAGACACTCGCTTAATTAATGCTAATGCAGCATAAATAAATAAACAGACATAACATGCTGGAAATAAACATTGTTAGTTCACTCATCGAGCTTGTGCAATACACTCAGCAGACATCTGTGAACTAACGAAAACCTTATAACTTGTAAATAAATACTCATGCTCTGAAATATATTGTTTACATTGCTCCGTTCAGTCTGGGGGGGGGGAAAAATCTGTAAATATGTTTACATAAAACATCAAGCAACTACTGCATTTCTTTCAAAACTTTTTTCTAATCTTACAGTATCATTATATGGAAAGAAACAGTTTTGAAGTCCATTCAAAATAATTTTAAACAAAGACTTACATGGCAGCCATAAGAAAAATAAAAACTGACTTTTAATCAGGTCAGAATTAAAGATCCTGTCTTTTCCTTTTCTGCACCAAAACAGCAACATATTAGTTAACATAAGCAGCAACTGAAGTCTAGTGAAATCTTCTGTGCACTCTTTGAAGGATTTTTCATTTCAATTATTGAAATGAACACTGAAACAATAAACTGCACATTTTAGTGGTCCCCTAATTTAGATGCCTACTATTGGGCCATAATTCAATCACAGGCAAGGTGAGCCAGGGCAAACTTAATAACAAAGATTTGACACTTCATAAGCCTGTCGTAGCGCTCGCAGACAAGCCCAGACAGTAGCAGGCCTGCCGCACCCAAACAAGAAATTATGATGCTGTCATTGCAAATAAGAATCATCATCAGTCTCAGGCCCCCCAAAAAGAGCTCTCTTGTTTCCAAGTAGGGTTCTGGGGCAACGATTTCAACCCAAACACCTGCTGTCTCGATTCAGGATATGCAATTTATTTGACAATTCCTAAAGTTTCTACTGTTCTTTTTCTAACAGTTTGTATTTTTAAATCAGGATCAAAAGGGGATTCATAATCGCTGAGACAACGTATGAATTATCATTGCCATCAGCTCTCTATTTAACATACATAAACTTACACATAATAGGCAAAGTCAACCAGTGAATTCAATGAACTGAAGCCGAACTCACATTAGTAAAGCTCTCAGAAACATGAATATTAATGGACATTACCACTAATTTTTTAAACACAAATGTATGATTCAAGACTAGGAAAGGACATGCAAGCAAGCAAATTAATGTTATATGCAAAATCCTGCATAGTAATACAACCTCTACTGGGAAACAGCTTCAGCATCAGTTTGAACATTTCCTGTGCCTGATGGGAATAAAACAAAACAAAAAGCTCTAAATTCGTCTATTACTAATATAAACTGACCCAAAACACGTCTGCACACAACAGAAAAAGTACCAGCAGTCTGTCTTCTCTCACTTAACGTCTTAACACATGGCTGTCTACAGAACAGTCTAACATTAAAGATTCCATTAAATCAAAATGTAATTTTGTGGCTGTTAGTCCTTTTCTATTAGCTTTGTGGTCATCTGTATGGCAGTGTGGTCCTAAACACTGACAAAGTTTACTTTTTGCAGATATACACAACAAAATTTTGGACTTTCTCTTCTGGAAATATTGATGACTCATCCTGCACTCACTCATTTTGGCCATTTGGCTCATTTTTATCAAATGGATAGTAAATGGGGTTTAGAAGATGCAATTAGACTACAGCAATGCAAACCACTAAAGTACTAAAATATTGTTCATCGTACAAAAGTAAAAATGTTGTTAAAATTAAATACGGAAATGTATTAATATTACATATATTACCATGACTGGCATAAGTTTAATAATATGCACAATATGTGACCCTGAACCACAAAACCAGTCATAAGGGTCAATTTTAAACGGAAGCTGAATAAATGAGATTTCCATTGATGTATGGTTTGTTAGGATAGAGCAATTTTTGACAGAGATACAACTATTTGAAAATCTGGAATCTGAGGGTGCAAAAAAATAAAAATATTGAGAAAATAGCCTTTAAAGTTGTCCAAATGAAGTACGTAGCAATGCATATTACGAATCAAAAATTAAGTTTTAATATATTTACAGTAGGAAATTTACTAAATATCTTCATGGAACACGATCTTTACTTAATATCCTAATGATTTTTGGCATAAAAGAAAAATCTATAATTTTGACCCATACAATGTATTGTTGGCTATTGCTACAAATATACCCCAGCGACTTAAGGGTCACATATTTAACATCATGTTAAATTAGCATAGAAAACTGACAATCTTGGTTACAATTCTATGGTTTCATGCTCAAGGCTATCAACATCAACTACCTTCTACCAAGATGCTGCAGGCCACCAGTTGAGAGGCTTTGTGTTACCTTGTGGCTTTGTGTCACCTTGATGAAACTGTTGTTTGTGTATATGTGTGAGTAGGCCACCATATTTCAGGTGTGAAGTGCTGTGCTCTGTGATGATGGAGAGCTAGTGCCTTGATTTAGTGATTGCCAAACAAACCAAATGAGAGAGGGAAGAAAGAGAGTGAGAGAATCAAACACATCTACTCAGAGCTACACTTGAGATTTCACAACAAGCTGCAACTTAGTCCAAAATTACAACACCTAGAAGTAACTTTAACCATTTAATTTTTCTTTCTTTTCATTTCAGAAACGGAAAGGTACAGATAATGACACGTTCAAGGCCATGCAATACGCCACAAGGGTATCCATCTCATTGTCCTCTTAGAGGTGCCCTGGTCATTACAGAAGATCATCTTTTGTCATTAAGTGGGAGGATCACCTTTATTTTCCCCGTATGACTTCTGTAGTGATTAGCGCTTGCTTTATTCCAGTCAGACGGGGAGAGTAATTACTCAACCTTTAGATAAAACACTGATGTCAGAGGTTCTCCATACATCTAACCGACACTCTCCGAAGCTGTAATGATTAGATAAGAGCGCATATGAGTCAAATATAAAGCATACGACCTCCAGAACTTCGCAGGCACCAACGTAAAAGACAAAAACTGCAGCTACAGAAACGCTACCCTTTCAGAAGGCAATTTACTGCTCAGCCAAAGATCACCCCTTCCTTTCACATGATAAAATGAAATATTTTGACTTGATTTGTACAGTGGTGTGACAGCCCGCATCCTAAGACTCCCAAGGCGGGCGACACCACGGCCCTTCGAGCATACGGTCAGGACATGGGACAGCAGAGCAGTTGACATTTAAAGGACAAATAGCTGGAGGGGAGAGATGGTTTAGGTGTGGAGAAACAACACTTCTCCCATGAGTTTCCGCTTCAGAGCTTTTTGAGCGACCACACAAGCATGCCAAAGCACTAGTAGCGTGTCTACTGTCAGATCCTCTCCTGTCTTTTTCCATCCATCTTCATTTTCCCAAGGGTCATGCTACATGGAGTTTATTGCTTCTTTTAGAGGGGTAAACCAATGAATTTTACTTATGAATATCCAAATTAAGCAATATCACATAAGCATGCTGCACTGAATATCAGTGCAAGAAATTAAAGGTGTAGTTGACCAAAAAAGTTGAAGTCTGTCATCATTCACAACACAAAATCATTTAAAAGCCAATAGAGTGCAAAAGTGTTTGCCCACTTTTTCAGCAGCCTTAGTTCTGAAAGTATCTTTCCCATTAATTTTTTCATAGGGATTTTTAAAACATCTCCAGTAAAGAGTTAAAAGACAAGAAGTAAACCAATCAGCTATGAGGTAAATCACAACATGACAAACGTTATTTTAAAGCAAAAACATATCAGAAAATCGGACAAAAAGACTAAGGTGTAACAACTTTAGAGAGGAAAAGAACTACAATCCCATAAAGCATTGTGAATGACATGACTACATTAAAAACAACAGGTAAATATAAAACTATTGACTTAAATGTTGATTGTATATAGAAACAACATATTTTACAGTTACTGCAAAATATGCATGTACTGTATATACAAATATTTAAGCATTCACAGTACTCAATGTCTAAATATTTTTTCTCACAAATTATGCTGTTAAACAGGAATATTAAACAAATCAGTTGAAATACCACTTCAACAAAACCGTTGATCAAACTCGCAGATCACAGTAGGCTTGTCTGTTTTTAAAGATTTAAAATTTATCATTAAAAATCAATGGAGATAATCAATGGGATTTTTATGAAACCCCATTGAGTTTCACTGTATGGACAATGAAATAAATATTTTTCAAAATATCTTCTTTTTTTTCATTTCACAGAAGAAAGCAAGTCATACAGATGTAAAATGAGGAGTAGTTTATGACAGAATTTTCATTTTTGGCTGGACTATCACTTTAAAATCAAGGGTTTGGTTTTTTTTTATCATTTTTTTATAGTATAAAATTCTTCCAAAAAAGCCCAGTCATCAAGCATTGTGTGTTGCCAACCAACATACATACAACAGAAGAGAGGATGAGAGCCGAATGGAGTGACTGCAAAGAGCACTGCAATCAAGACTTTTTTTTTTGCATTTCCCGCTCCCTGCTCACACAAAACAAAACAATCCCACTTCCACTCCATACACACACACACACACACACACACACACACACACACAACAACCCCACTTCCACCCCATACACACACACACACACACACACACACACACACACACACACACACACACGGACAATCTGAGTCATTCCAACAGTGAAAATGTAGTCCTAAAGGCGATATATCAGCACTCATTGAGCGCTGCACAGCCAATCAGATTCAAGAACCAGAACTGTCCATCTAAGCTAGCGGACAGTACATGACCACAGCTGTCTCATGGGAAATGTAGTCTCATCAATAAACCAAAAGGAAATTAAGTTTACATTAATAGAGTTTCAGGAAGACCTCAGGGTGAGGGAAAAAAATAATAAAACCTAAGCCTCAAACACTCTAAAATGCATTTATCTTTGTCATTGGTCATAGCACACATGCAATTTGATATATAAAAGGATATGCACATATGTTCAACCCAATGACAAGACATCTCGAGTTTTGTATAAAATCTCACTCCAGACCATTTAACACCACACATACATACATGTAATATATGCATCCGTCCTTAAATGCATTGTCAGATTTTTCTTTAAGCTACATACACTTTCAAACTATACAACAATGGCTATGAATTAGCTTTCAGTTTACCCGTTACATTAATAAAACTGGCCTCCACTCGTATCCTGCTATAATGGCGATGCACTGACACAAGCTTATTAGAGCATTAAATGCAAAGTCAAATCAAATGAACATTAACATTTAACATACAGTCCTCCTTTTTCCAGCCATCTGTCTCCCTGAGGAAACAGAGCATTCAGTAGTGGTATTTTCCAAGGCCCTGAGTTCGAAATGACTTAATTTGTTCATCTGAACCATTGGCAGCCCATCTATTCTCAATGCTCGAACAGTTATGTAATATGATCAGCCCTCACGCCGTGCAGGTTTTGTTACTTAGTAAACAAGGGTAAATAATCTACTTGAAAAGGGGGAAAAAAAGACGTTGACATCATTATGTATATTTGGGGCACACAAAGCTACTCTTTATTGCTGTAGTGTCAGACTAACCTTTGAAGTCTTGCGCACTATTAGCAAAAAATTGTCTGGTGAGATCCAAGAACACCTTGGAAACCAAGTAAGCCCTTTGTTATTGTGTTTTGCTGATTTAATTTTAATACTTCGGTGTTCCTCATTTCAAAACGGTGGCTCCATGAATGAAATGACAATCCCGCACTTAGGTCCTGACTAAACCACAACACAACTGACGTAATGTACAGAGACCCGGACGTCATGGATGGACAGTCACTACCAATCAAATGACAATGAAGTTCATCAACAGGTCAAGTCTACATGTGATATTCACCTGAATATTCAAAAAAAAAAAAAAAAACCTTAGGGGTGCTAAACACTACAGCAGGATAAACTAAGATATTTGGAGATATTTGGAGTGTCATACCTAGAGTTGCTCCATTTGCACATGAATACAGTGACCAAGTCTAAGCTAAATGAAATAAAGAGCAAACGAGTGCATTTTTTTTCAAAGAGGAGGAATAATAAATCTTACTGCAGTCCAGTAACCATGCTAAAGAATATTCATGTATAACTAATTGATTCAGTTGCAAATCCAATCAACCTAGTTTTGTCAAAATGAAAGCTAAATATCACCGTCTTGTGTTTTCCTCATCTGACATGCCATCCGAGGACCAAAATATAGCAGAGGCTCCTGGGTTCTTGAAGCATTTAAATCCCATGGCCTGTTCATCATCCTTTGTGTCTGGCTGTATTCAACATCCATGAGTTCATGTAATCCACAGTCTAAAATCCTTAGGATGTTTTTTATTTTATTTTTTCTTCCTTTTTTTTTTTGTTTGTTTGCTTGGTTCTTTTTTCCGGAGCATACAAAAAGTCCCATCCACCTAATCAAAATTATAAAAATGGAAGCCACTTGCAGGGAATAAAGTCACATAGAGAAATGTTCTTGGGTTGTGGGGAGGAGAACGGTGACCACAACAATGCGCGCCACCTATTCCTTGATCCAGAACATATCAATAAAAAAATATCTGAGTAAAAACCTCACTGCTTTCTTCCAGCATTGACATCTTCAGTAGTTGTTACATTGAACTTCTTTGTAAAGAGACTTTCTCATCTCCTAATGCAAAAGGTAGGAGATTACATATTTCTACATTTGCACTTTAATTAAATATTTAAACAATAATTTAAATAAACCTGAATAAATAAATAAATATATAAATAAATCTGAATAAATAAATGAATAAAAATTACAGACAGACAGACAGATGATAGATAGATAGATGTCTGACTTCCTCCCATTAAGTTCGGTCACTCTCTAAAACAAATGCTTTGCTTCAGATTGAATGTGGAACGTTGTTCTCTTTCCTCAATGATGTAAAACACAAATACAAACAAACAAAATAACAAACGAACGAAAAACCTGTAAAAAGTATGTGTATACTGAAAGAGTTAAAATCCTAAAATCTTCATTGTAATTGAACTGCATTAAATCATTGAACACAACATGCCCTCTTTTAGAGAATCAATCTATTTGACTGTATTTTTTTTAACTGTATCTCCTTATCTTTTCAGTTCCTCTATATATATGCTTGTAGGTGTATCTTTTTTTCCCTTTTTAACTAACTTTTAAGAAAACTCCTAGCATTCCGGCATACGGAGAGCTTTGCCTGTACTGCATGTCGTCTCCTGACCTGATTATTCAGGCAGCTGTCTGAACAGTCCCCTTCGGTCTAGTCATGCTCCAAGGGGCCAAACTGCTCTCAGGTCTCTCTATCCAGTTTCTCTACAGTCCTGTTGGACGTTTACCACAAGCAAATACAAAATGGTAACAGGTCACAAATGAAAACAGGGAGATAGAGAGAGAAAGACTTTGAGATGGAATGCCACATGTCAAACTGCTCCCTGAAAAAAACAGAGATCGAGTAGTGGACCTTAGAAATAACTAACACTAGGTAAAGTTTCATCTATTTCTCCTGGAGCCCACAATTGTTATTTGGCTTGTACTTTCCCCGTCTTTTCCTTGTGCTGCCTCCGACTGACTCTCTCTTTTTGCTTCTCTACTTTCTTTCCAGGGGCTGGTGATTTTACCCTGTGCCTCTTTTATGAACACTTTTTCTTGGGTTGTGAGAGTCCCGTGGTCTAAGCTGCCCGTGCTGTTGCACTTTTTCACAGACGGGGGAGCTACAGAGCTTGGCAGAAGCAGCGACGTCAGCGACAGGCTGCTCGGCGTCTCTGAGAGCTGCTGGCTGTCACACGTCTGGTTAGAGCCGCACCGTACCATCCCTACATCCTCATCGGAGCCTTGCTGAGTTCTTCCTGCACTGATGTCCGTTTCACAGCTGCTCTTGCTGCGCTGGTGTCCCCTCGTAGTTTGGAGGTTCTGGGCGGCTGGAGGACTGGGTCTCAGGGTCTCCGTGGAGAGGCTGGCCCGATCGTTGAGGAGTGTGTCCAGCAGTGGCTGGGTAGTGGATACGATGAAACGGAGCCCTTCTTCCATGGTGGTCAGTAGGCTGCTCTCTGAGCTCCCCGTAGCCAGGGAGGAGTCACTGTGAGATGGATACTGGGGGCAGAGAGGTCGAGTTTTTAGCAATGAATTGATAATCAGTACGTTTAACATGGACAACAATACTCCGATATTAACACGATTAAGACAATGCTCTACCATGTAAACAAGAGATTTTTGATTTCCTTAATCCGGCTAAAGTCATACTCGAAGTAAACGCAAATCGAATTAAGACTTAATCACACTATTACCATCGTGTAGGAGTTTTTGCCGCATTTTGTGACAGGATACACACACGGCAGTGGTCAACCGTTTGACGGCAAACAAAAAATTAAATTAAAACAACTTTCTCCAACCAGTCCTTACTTCGTATTCTCATCAAGTACCTCCGAGTTTGTAGTGGCGGCATGAATGAAACGTTGCCGAATGAAAGGGTAGCCTGTTTCTGGAGAATCTGTATCCGCCGCCGTCTGTTTGCATGTATTGCATGACAATAACTGCATTTGAAGCTTTCGTAAAATTAAAAATGAAACACCCAAAACTGTGGTACCATAACGAAGACGAACTACGTCGGATGGCGTCACGTGGGGGCATAAAACGTGTGCCATTAATCGATCTATGTACTATAACATGTAAAACGGGAACATAAAGGGAATATTCTAAAAGCAACTCTAGAATAAGGTAAATAAGGTAAACTATTTAGAATAAGGTAAATAATTAGATTACTGATGTCCATGTAAAAGTATTGAGTGATCCGCAATGCATAAGTTGTACATGTGTGTAAGATCAAACCTGTGTGGTGAGCAGCCTGGTGTTTGCTCCAGGAGAGCGTAGAGACGCCCATGAGGCTGGGGAAGTTAGCCGAAGCCCTCTTGGTTTGTGCCCCGGTCGGCCTCTCGGAGGTGCGGGGAGGGCCGCTGCAACTGGGTGGAAGAATTCAGCAGGGAGATGGATGGGAGTGGTAGAGCGGCTCGAAGCTCCAGAAACCCCTGGGTGCTCCTGATTACTGCTGCTACAGGGAAGTCCACCTGCAAACAAATTCAGTTACTGAATTTAAACGGAGGTAGCAAACAGGATGCAGATTTGAGTTTGAACGTAAGGAAGTAGAATAACACTCTAACAATGTTGGTAACAAAAGCTGTAGGCAACATGTTTAGATAATCAAGTATTTGTTCAAAAACCTGTCCAAATGTTGTCCAAACTTTCAAAAATTAGTCACACTGAACAATGTTTTGAAAGTTCCCAGCATGCATTGCAGCTTGAAATAATTATGCGGTATCTAGGGCTGCACGATAAATCGCATGCGATATTTAATGCGCATCTTGTCAGAAAGCCGGTTCTGTAATCAGTGGTAAATCTCCATCACCTGCAGGCTTTCACATTGAGCAGCATTAACTACACAGAGCTGTTGTTCACTGACGAGCTGCGCAAAAAATCGTGCGAATATGAAAGTGGTTTTGTGCAGCTTGTCAGTGAACAACGGCTCTGTGTAGTTAATGCTGCTCAATGTGAAAGCCCGCAGGTGATGGAGATTTACCACTGATTACAGAACCGGCTTTACTGATGCTCGTTAAATATCGCATGCGATTTATCGTGCAGCCCTAGCGGTAACTATTATTAAAAAATGCCACTGGCTTAATATAAATATATATTTAGTATATATATTTCAAATTTAATAGAATTTAAAATCTGGCTTAATTTATGCTGATGTCACTATTGCCACTGTTAGTTAGCTGTCACATGGTTCAGAGTTCATATTTTCACTGAATTAATTTAATTTGTTGACGTTTGTGAGATGCGTGTAATATGTTTGCCTCTAGTTTTAAGAGGCAAATAATGCCTGGTCATGTCAATATAATGATGAAACAACAAGGTTTGCAGCTCACTGCATTGATACATGCTAAACAGTCTTTTCAAAGTTTTCAGTTGTTAGCTGTTACATTGCCTTTTTTAAATTAGGTCAACTAACGACAGCAAGGGTCCTACCACGTTCAAGGCCCAGAAAGGTATTAAGGTCATCGTTAAAATAGTCCATGTGACATCAGTGGTTCAACCGTAATTTTATGAAGCTTTTATTAATTTGTGTTCCAAAGATGAACGAAGGAGGATGAGAAATGAATGACAGAATTTTTCGAATTTAATGTAATAGGTTGCCTTTTTGAAGTTAGGTCAACTGTTCTAGTGCTGACCTAACACTAGAACAGTTCTAGTGTTCAATTCGAATTCAAAATCTTATTTGGAAAGTGAGACTATTTTCTATTTTGAACTTTGCACAACTAATGTGCACAATGCCTTTCTGGCTTTGTTCTCCAGTATCATTCCTGTAGGATGTGTCGCATTACCTATGCTGTGACGAGCAGGTGTGTTGTGATGTGGACTTTGAGAACCACCTCCATTCACTGCCGCCCCATCCTCTGTCCCAGAGCTGTGAACCCGAGAGGCTCGCCGTAACCTGCTGTGAGCTCTCCCTCCAGGTTCTTCAGTGTTTAGGCACTCATCACAACCCCTTTCCTGAGCAGAAATATTAGCAAGAGCTTTCAGGATCCTGGGGAGACTTTCAGGTCTCTTAAACGCTAACATCTTACTTTCTTGGTAAAGTAAACACTTTTAGGCTCCCTGCATTCAGGGCTTCCCTCGATAACAGTAAAAGAGATTAAGGAACGATTAAGTTCTGCTAGATAATCTGAGCCATCTGCCTCACATACTGTCCTTTATGGGGTTTCTCTAGCAAATAGCTAGAGATGTTTATGTCTGCTGAAGAATTACACTGGTTGAGCAGCGGAGCTACATGCCCCATGAGACTGCAGGATTTAGACTAACAGCTTATAGTTATTTGATTTCTTCAGTCTAATTAGTGCGAGTCTGTGGTCATTCTCACTGATTATATATAATTAAAGGATCATTGTTTGGGATATAAGGGATTACCGCAGTTTATACATCAGATAGAGGTCAATCATTTCCAGGGGGGCAGAGTTATCATCTGTTACTGAACATAAGCCACTATTAAGGGCATGAAAACAAATTACATCAAAACTATATCAACTTCAAATGCTATCTCTTAACAACACCCAAATAATTCAACATTTATAATGTTACAAAAGATTTCTGTTTCATATAAATTATGTCCTTTGAACTTTCTGTATATCAAAGAATCCTAAAACTATCATGGTTTCCACAAAAACATTAAGCTGCAGTGTTTTCAACTCTGATAATAATATAATAACACTTTATATGAAGCCCGTATTTATAATACATTATAAAGGCATTATAATGAATGCATAATGCATTATAAAAACCTTATAATATGTTGTATCATCTCATGAATGTTCATAAGAACAGTTTTAATATATTATAATATTTACTTATTTGTGGTTATAGCTTTTAAGAGAATGATGATTTATAACACAATGAACATGTTGCATCCACTTTTACAATGGATTATATTTCTCATAGTTATAATGTATTATACGTTTCATATCTTGCCATTTTTCTTATGCTACTTTACTTAAAGCGGCCAAAGACCACTTATAAGTAGTAATGATAATAATAATAATAATACAAATTTATCTCAAACAGCCATACAATCAGATATCAGATCAGATGAATGTGTCTAGTTGCAAAGTTGCTTATAGTCGATTGATTAAGGGGACCATCAAAATAAAATGTAACCATTTAAACATTGCATTTTTTTCAGTTGGAGTATAATGCTCACATCAGTTAATTAACATTAGCTCCACAGGAAACACTCAAATAACACTCAACATCTAACCACTCACAAGCTGTAGTAAGATACTGTGCAGATCTTAAATAAACAATGTCAAGATATGATACAGTCCATTATTCTGTAAATTAAGTAGATTTAATATGGTGTTCATTGTGTGTTATAAATAATCATACTCTTAAACTTATAACCACAAATACGTAAGTATTATGATGTATTATAATTGTTGTTATGATTATTCATGAGTTGATATAACATATTATACGTTTTTTTTTATAATGCATTATGCATTCATTACAATGCCTTAAGAATACCCTTATAATGTATTATAAATACGGGCTTCATAGAAAGTGTTACCGAATTCAGCTTTGCCATCACAGTAATAAATTACATTTTAAAATATATTAAAATAGAAAACAGTTATTTTAAACTGCAATGCTATTTCACAATATTACTGTTGCATAAAATAAATGTAGCTTTGGTGAGCGACTTCTTTCAAAAAAAAAAAAAAACTTTCTGACCCCAGATGTTTAAATGGTAGTGTGTATAACTCAAAAAGGGTGTTGTTGATTATTTCTAATTTACTTAGACAAAACAGTACAGCATTTTAATATGAGCTATTTATTAGTCATTGGCCATAGCATGAAAGTAATTATCAACAATCATCAATAATAAATACAAATATTAGCAAGAATCCTGAAGAGTGCATATACCTTTAAACAGATTTTCAAACATTTCAAAGTGTAGATACTAAGATAATTGTAGGGGTGAAGCATTCAAAATGACAAAATTTTTCAGAGAGAAAGTTCACCTTTCCCTCTTTGACAGCCATCTGGTACAAGCTCTGCTCGTCCAGGCTGAGGTCATCAGGCAGCGCTGGTGAGGATGACTTATCTGAGAGCTGCTCCGACCTCAGAGACGCCTGCTCCAGTTCAGCCATGTGGATCTGCTGTGGGCAAGAATTTATAGCAATGAGAATTGAGAGGGTTTTTAATCATTAAAATCCTTCCCCACTATTTGGATTTCTGCAGACTTTTACTATATGCCAGTCTAACAGCTTTGTGGAGTTTGCAGAGTGCTGAAATGAGTTTGAGTGATAAAACTGTGAACAGAGACTTTGGATTGTTGTGGACAGCATGGTTTATGTCTGACAACGTGATGATGACTTTCCAAAGAAGAAATCTGGGTAATTCAAGAAGAGAGATGTTTAGAGTCAAACAGAGTGAGTGGGAGAGAAGAGCTTGCAAATCAGAGATGTATGGAGAAGCAGAGACAGGGGAGTGGAAACAGACTGATGGACTGACATTGTTGGCAGCCTGGCAGAATGGCGGGATGACAGGTGAGGAGGTTACGGCTTGAATTACTTCTTTCCTAGAACTACCCCTGTCCTGTCCGTCACTGTGATGGGACACAAGCATTGAGAGATTTTGTGTGTGTACACTAAATAATGTGCTATAGTACAATAACATATCTATCTATCTATCTATCTATCTATCTAAAACTGAATTTAATTTCATTCTCATTTTATTTGTGAAGATTTAGATATGGGACACAAGCATTGAGAGATTTTGTGTGTGTACACTAAATAATGTGCTATAGTACAATAACATATATATCTATCTATCTATCTATCTATCTATCTATCTATCTATCTATCTATCTATCTATCTATCTATCTAAAACTGAATTTAATTTCATTCTCATTTTATTTGTGAAGATTTAGATGTAGGTTAGTTTTTAAGATTAGACTTTTTAAACTTGAGTGCACTAGCAAACACTGACACAGCTCCAGTGTACCTCTTGCGGATGAGTCCTGCAGTCCTTGCAGACGGGTGGGGAGGAGTAATGATGGAAGACGGAGCCAGAGAGGTTGTCAATCATCAGCATCTCCCCTTCAAACGAATCTTTGATAAGCAGAGATACACTGTCCAGCCACAAGTTCTCCTGGGATACAAACACATATCACCAGAGTTAATAACACACAGTTATTAACAATAACTCTAAAGTAAGTGCAGGGCCAACGACTGGGGATCTGGGAACACATTTCCAAAATTTATGATGAGTGAGCACACATATATCTTATAGGGATGCAGCATTATAATTAAATATAAATAACAACAATATAACTAAAATTTAATCCTTATTTTTATATAAATAAATCCTGTAATATTGGCCAATATAACCATTCTGGTGCAATATACTGTGCATCCATGATAGCACACTTTGTAATGGTCCTTGCACTAGAAAATAGAACATCGTACCCACCTGTGCGCTCTCTCTCTCTCTCACACACACACACACACACACACACACACACACACACACACATTAATGAGAGGGTAGGGTCAGAGAAAGGGTCTCCTTCACTGTCACAGAACTGGTCTTAATGACGGCGTTTGAGAGGAGCCTTACAGCAGCAGAGCTTCAAAGAGCAGCTGTGCAGAGGGCTAAACCTGCACACACGCTGCACAGTCACACACTCCACACACACTGTATCCGCTCAGCAAAATCCTTTGTGGAAAAAATTCAAAGCGATAAAAGTTCGAAAACATGTCTGAGGCACCTCAAAAGTTTTTGAAATTTGGCTCATCTCGAGGGCCATGAACACGTAAACAAAAACCTTTCGCCCGAATCAATCAACGTCTATTTTAGCTTCCCTCATAAATGCCACATCACTCAATGCTAATATCAAGATGAAGTAAATGTGGTGCAAGTACGATTTCAGAACAATCTTCTGAGAGAAGGAATAAAGATCTGACCATTCAATATTCAGTTACCCAACAGAGCAATTTAGGAAGCAGTCAAGTGAAGAATCAATCTAACACAATCAAAATGTAGCGTTGTCTAATAGCAGTCATTTATTTCTCCAGGTAATTGTGCTCATTGCGTCACTGCCAAACACTTTTGATTTCCTACACCAATAAACAATTAAGCTGAAATGACTAATTTGAGTTAAATGAAAATTGATCAGGCTGGCCTGCCTGCTAATTCGAAGTGCACTTAGTTATTAGCAAGCAATAAACAAATGTACAATAAACAGGACTAACAAAAGAGCTCTTACAAACACCAGCAAACCTCAGCACTTCTAATGAGAGATTGACAGCAGGATTTCACACTTTAGGCCTGACACCAACTCACAGGCTGCTTTTATACCCTAAAGATCAGCACCTAGCAGTGGCCAGTGTTACAGGATCACATACACCTCTGTAGTCCAGAGGTTTAAGTAACCAATTTATGGTTCCAGCCATGACCCACAGAGATAATGGTCCGCTTGGGTCTGGTTGCGGCCAATGCACAGGGCGATACGGTCACGGCCTGTAGTGCGAGAACAATCATTTTCAATATGGCTCTGATCACGAGTGCCACATTTATGGGTGTTAGAGTCTCACCTGTGCCGGCGTGGGTCATAATTTGTATCAGCCGGAAGGAGCGGGGAAATGCTGTATAATTGGCAGGGATGTAGTTTTAATGACATTTCAACATATGGTAGTATCAGTGTCTCAGCATATGGCTACCTCAGCGCTCCTCAAATCGCAGGTCTCCATAAATCGAAGCGCAAGAGCGTGTACACCTCCAAACCATCTCATTTAATAAGCTTTCTGGCGGCTTCCCTGTGGCAAATCACTCAACACATAGCGCGAACAGGTGTGAATTCAAGGAAAAGCAGCATCTGCCAGATTTGCACTTTTCTGAAGGTTGTGTTTTACAGGTAGATGAATCAACTTGAGATGGTCGTGAACTCGATACAAGGCGATACAAGGCACAGTCTGAATCTAGTCTGTTCGGCGCTTTCTCCTCTGCTGACTATAACTGCGGTTTTGAACAATGCTGATCATGAGGAAAATGATGTGTTACTGGGGACCTAATCAGTACATGCTGTTTCCTCCCAGACCGACACATTAACGCAGACTGAGTCTCATTCACTAGCTGTGTGTAAAAACTGTGTAGCACGTTCTATCTATCCATCCATTCTTTTTATGTTTTTGAAAGAGGTCTCTTATGCTCACTAAGGCTGTATTTATCTCATACTTAAAAAATACAGTAATATAGTAATATTGTGAAATATTATAACAATTCAAGATACCTATTTTCTATCTGAATATACTTTAAAATGTAATTTATTTCTGTGACATTTTTTTTCAGAATTCTTTTATAAAGTTAAAAAAGAACAGCATTTATTTCAAATATTTTTTTGCAACAATGCAAAAGTCTTTTTTTATTTATCTATCGCCTAAATTCCTTCAAACTTAACGGCTTTTAAAACTTTTTTTAAGTCTTTGTCAAGTCAACATTCAAAGTGATTCTTGAGAAACGTTTGCTTTTCTTCAGTTTGAGTTTCTTTGAAGTCGATTCATTTTAATTCTGTCTTTACATTCAAATTCAAATCGCAATTCTTCATCCTGTTTCCTCAAATAAATTCTTAATGATACACAACCCTGACACTAAACACATGAAATGAAATAACAAAAGGCATAATGCAACTCAAACCACACATACACAAAAATAACAAGGCATAATGACATGAAAAAAAATCCTATACAGACATGCAACTAGCTCTGTTACCCATTTTTCAAGGATACGGTAAAAATCAAATATGCATACTCGACAGCATCATCTGGTCTTACGGGTTAAGAACGACAAGAAGGTGAGTAATTAATGACAGAATTTTAATTTTTTGGGTGAACTAACCCTTTAAGGACGAGCAGAAATGCTGCAGTCAGTGTGTCAGTGCGCAAGGCACAATTCAGAAGAGATGCCTAGAGTGGGAGGTGACTTCCCACTGCATTTAAAATATGTTCTGTTATAAATACACACTGAACTGTGCTTGAACTCGGGACGTAAACCTCTCTTTCACAATCTGCTGCTCAGTTTTAGCAAGCCTTACTGGTGTAACAAATAACAGTATGTTTGAACTGCCAAATCAGTTGCCAAAGCAGCTTATCTTTGGATAAATACAGTAAGAACAGCAGAAGTTCATTTTTTTATTTTTTTGCAAAATAAATTCAAATATTATTCCAAAATACATAAAAATCTAAAATCATTATTATAAAGTGTAATTAGAGTAAAATAAGATTACAAGAAGTTCAAGTTTAGTAAATATATGGATATATGTGTATATATCCATCCGAACACCCAATGTAAAAACAGCAGAATTCATTGTGAAATCTCCTGCTGACCATCTGTGAATAAAAAACTTAAGCAAAAATGAAGCTCATCAATGACACATTTGCATTCCTCATGTCTCTAACCTTCTTCCGTTCTGCTCTCTCTCTCTCTCTCTCTCTGAGGAGATGAAATGCTTTCAGTCTGCTGACATGGCTTCTGCTTGAAGTCAAACTAGTTTTTCCAATTCCTGTTTTGCTGACTGTCATGCATACCTCTTTCCTGTCTCTGTATCTGTCTTTGTCTCCTCCTCTCCATCTCTCAGCCCCAAACCTGCAGGTAGTGATAAGGACTGAGCTCACTGCATGGGAAAGCCGCTGCTGTCTAGTCTGTGGTGTTTGTGTGCGCCTTTGTGTTTGTCACTATCGAGCCGAGACTCTGAGCAGGTATTGGACATCACTTCCTGCAGGCACTGATCTGTGTCTTTGGATCTTAGTATTCAAATAAACTAATACCAGCACTGGGGCTAGTTTCAGCACATACCCGCATAAGGGTATCGAAAAAGTATTTTGAGAGTTTTGGAGACTTGTTTGTCTCCATTCACTAGGCTAAACTTTTAAGGAGAAAATGTGGAAGAATTTGCTTGAAAGATTACCAACAGCTTCAAAGCAACAGCTATCTGGACTGATGTGGCACTTTCCATGAATATGGTACACCCATATGGTGTCCAATACTGTTTTTCATCAAGCATCAAGCACCCAAACCCCCTTTTCTCTGACAACAAGTAGATATGTTAGACATGACAAACAGCTAGTTTTATCTATCCTCTCTTGCTATTCAATTTATTGTTATAATGTTTTTTTTTAATTAACTAATTTATATACCAAAATCATACATATTTAGCCATTTTCCACATTTTAAATGTTATATGATATCGGTTCATGACAAAAAAGTTATATTTCTTAAAAGTGTCTAGAAATAAAATGTCAGTAAAATAAATAAATAAAGTAAAATGGTGGTAAGGCAAGTAAACATTTTCATTCCATTTTCTAAGTTTTTACAAAATATGTTGATCACAATCGGTCAACAGCTCATCCTTTAAAACTGCAACCCAATTTTTTGAAAAAAGTGAAATAATAAACTTTTCATAAATTATATTAAAATAAAATCTTACTTTAATAATATAATATTTAGCTAGCTAGTCTCTATATGAAAAATAAATATGTATTTTTTTATATATTTCTATACAAAGTGACATGTCTGGCTATATTCATAATTAATTTTAATTTAATTATATTACATTAAAACTGCTTACATGGCAAACTTCATAAAATTATTAGAAAGTAAAACAGCTAATATAATATTTTGTTTGACCTCCTGAGACTGACAATTAAGGTTTTCTGAAGGTTGAGCATTTTCTTTTCACTGACCATTTGTTAAAAAAAGAAAAGAAAAACAATTGTTTAGTGTTTGTATAAAAAAACTGCAATGCAATGAATTCAACTCTTCAATTAGCATTCCGTTCCTTTCTCTCTCTGTACTCCTCATCTTTTTTCCTCTTCTCTCGACAGTTACATAATCTGCTGCAAAAGCTAAAAATGGACAGGTAAAGACAATTATAGCTCCACAATAGCTGCCTGACAGTGAGTCATCACGGCGTGCGCGCGTGTGTGTGTGTGCACCACAACATTTGTCAGTATTCTGTTTTTAGCAATTCAGTCATGCATGTGGGGAACTTTTCTTTCCTGGTGGATCTGGTTCAACAGTTAATCATTTGATCCTTAACTTAATAACAAAAGGTGATTAACTGTAGTTTAGCGTGTTTACATATCTAATGCCGAGTTCACACTGCACGATTTTAGCCCGATTTTTCACTCGCCAACAGGTTTTGCGAAATCGGAGGCAAATCGGTGCTCGTTCAAGCGAGTGACAATCACGCAGTGTGAATTATCAAAGACGCGATCTGAGGGAATCACAATCACGCTGTGTGAAATGAGTTCTGACTGAAAAACACATCGGCGATGACCTACAGCCAATGAGAGAACAAGATACAGGACAGCGGTAAGTTCGGGTTATATGAAACATAGTTTGTATAACTGTATAACTGTATAACTGTATACTTACTGTATACAGTTATATAACTTATGTATACAGTTATATGAAACATAGTTTGCGGACCAGTGTTGCCAAATCCGCGATTGCCGCAGGTTGTTTTTTATGTCAGCAGGTTGAAGCGACCCCAATAACGTGATATTTAGGGTCTGGAATGTAATTTGTACCAGGAGAACCCCGCCAAAAAAAAATTTATTTTACCCCCGAACACGATTTTTACTGGGGGACCCCTTCGAAAGCAATTGGGCTATTTTCAGGCTAGTTTTGAGTAGTAATTGGGCGGGTTTTGTAGCGAAAACCTGGCAACCCTGCACCAGACAGAGCTGTCGGCGATTCTTCCTATAGTAAAGTCATGCAGTGTGTAACCTGTCGTCATTCCATCGTGCAGTGTGAACACAGCAGCAACTGAATGCTACCCCAGATAGTCGTTCAGTGTGAAACCAACAGTGATGCGACGTCTTTGAAAATCGTGCAGTGTGAACTCGGCATAAGAGAGCATTGCAGACTGACACAATGTGTTGCCATGGCGACAGGACCCAAGCTGGGGCGAATCCCGAGGCTCTATAATGAAAACGTCTCATTCTGAGGCTACTCCTTCCCCCTTATTATGCCTCTTTTGTCCTTTTTCGCAGACCCAAATCATACTCTAACTTCATGAGCAAAGGGCACTAACATTTTTCCATGCATGAAGAAAATTGCTACTAAACACTACAGACACTACACACATGCATACAAAACTTTCAGAAATGCTGCAAAAGTTTGGTCACTTGACCATATATATATGTATATAGATATATAGATAGAAAGTGTCCATTATATTCAGTTTGTGCATGTCAAAGAGGCAGGTAAAATGAAATGAATATTTTTAAAGCAAATTTATCCAAGTCTCTTGTGCTCACCAAGGCTGTGTTTACTTATGTATACAGTAAAATACATTAAAATAGTAATATTATGAAATATTATTACAATTTATTTGATTGTTATTACAAATTAGGTGTTACGTGTTATTATAATTTATGTGAAGGCAAATTACTCTAATCTTCAGTGTCACATGATCTTTCAGAAATCATTCTAATATGCTGATTTGTTGCTCAAGAAACATTTCTTATTATCAATGTTGAAAAAAGTTGCGTTGCTTAATTTTTTGAAACAGAATCCTTGTGTTATTTCAAATAAATAAATAAATATAAAAATAAATTAAAAATAAATATATTGTAAATAAATAAATACATATTTTGAATGGTAAGGTGGGGTAATGTAAGATTTATAATGATATTACTGTTTAGCAGGGATGCATTAAATTGATCAAAAGGGAGAGTAAATACTTTTACATTGTTATATAAAATGTAGACCCCTATTAAATGTATATAAATAAAATGTAGACCCCTATTAATATTTTGAATTTACATTTTGGGATTGAATTTACAGCATAAATATAACCATATTGGGATATTGGATATACCATAAATGTGATTTAAACTCACTCCTTGCTACAGCCATTCATGCATGAACACATCCAACCAAATCACATATTCAACAATTCATTCCTCCATTAACAATCAGTCAATCTAGCCATCTATTCCATTATCACTCCAATCATCAATCACATCTACAGTATCCATCATTAATGTGGCCATCCATTCAGTCAAACCTTTTCTTAGTCAATACATTCCTCCATCTACAATCTATCCGTGCATATCTACAATGCATCCATCATCCATTAGTCATCAACACAGTGACAATCTATCCTTTCTTAATTTCAACCAAATCATCAATTCATCAATTCAATGCTCAATAACCCAATCTCTTATCTACCATCTAACCGAATCATAATATTCATGAATGCATTCCTCCATCAATAAGCTGTTCATCAGTCCATCCATCCATCCCCTGCCATCACTGTGTGTGTCGTACCTGGGCTGGTGAGTAGAGTTTCCTGGCGCTGTTGGGCTCGTGGACCCCTGGGAGTGTGTTTGGGGAGTGAGGTGGAACAGTAGAGCTGGGTCCAGCCCCCTGATGCCCCCCACTGCTCCTCTCCGCTCCAGACCCCCCTCCTCCGATGCAGCAGAGCGTTCCCTGGGCCAGCTCCAGCTCAATCTCCGCATCCATCTCTGCCTCCTCCTGGGCTTCTTTGTTGGAGTCGTCCAGGTGTTTCATCAGTACTGCCACGACCACATTGATGAGAACAAACTGGGCCGTGAGCACAAAGCTCACAAAGTACAACGGAGAGATGAATTGTAGGCTGGGATTACAGGCGTATTCGCCTGGTGGGCATTCTCGAAGAGTGTCCTACAGGAGTGAAGAGAGAGTTACGATAAAGATATTTGAACTTCTTCCACAGTTAGTTACGTTCAATTCATTTGACTGGACACATCAGGTATATAGAACTACAATACTTGATCACACTTCCTTTAGATCTATTTTCATTGATGGAGTACAATAAGTGGACTGCAGTGATCAGCATTTCTGTAATTAGATTTTTTGTCTTGTTTTCAAGTAAAAATAGCTAAACATCCTTAAAATGCTAATTTAAGATTATTTTAACTGAAACAATTTATTACATTTTATACTGGAAAACAAGACAAACATACTGAATAAATAATTTTTGCATTGTGTCTGATAGGTCAATAATACAAAATAACGTTTTTTTTACGGAAATGTTATTTAACAGTAATTTAGTTGTGTGCTGAAAACTTGGTATCCAATTATGAGACATTACACTTGATAAACTGCACAGTAATAAGTCGATTTCTTAGCCAGCCTCTTTGTTGTTGTTGTTTTTTTCCAGAGGAAAAAAATCTTTAAAATAAGACACATTTACTTGTAGTTTTTTTTTTCTTCTTTTTAAAATCATAAGCCTAACAAGTGGTGTTTAAACTTAAAATGTTTATGTTCGAATGGGGTAAGAAAAACGAATTCAGTTCAATTCACATATTCTCTTAAAACAAATATAATATAAAATACAATATAATACAATACAATAATCTATGTAAGCTTGTTTGCACCATGGGATAAAAAATTTAATTGCTTGCATTTGCAAATTTATATCTCACAATTCTTATTTTTATAGATATATAGATATAAAACAATCTAAATTGTGACAGAAGTCGCAATTACCTTTTTTATTTTTTAATCCCAATTTTAAATATTGTGTCTCAAGTGTCAAACTAAGAATTTGCTTGTTTAAAAAACTGTTGTTTAACAGCAATGTGGTTGTGCACTGAACACTTGACATCCATTTCTGAAAATAATACTAATTACATCAATCAAACACTAGCCATTAAATGATAAAATAATTTTCCATGGCCTCGACTTCCTAGAGGCGGCAGATAAGCAGTTAGTGTGACAACTGTCTTCCCCTTCCTCCTCTTATCATCTGCAGTTTGATTAGCATGAGCTATAGGAACAATAGGAACAAATTCCAGAATTTCAGTCTGATTAATTTTGATATAACATAAACGCTCTCTTTTTTTCCCCTCCAAAGTTGCCGTGAGTGTGAGGCAGATGGGCACAGGCTCTGGCAGTAATTTTGCTTGGCCACTCATGCGTGTGGTTGGGGTTCGGGGAGGCGGTGGCTTCTCTGCAGGTACATAAGAACTCAGGTTGTAATTTACAGCTCTGATTATGGTGCTTTAGCTGCCAGGAGACCACTGCAAGCCTCCGTCAACCATAAAACTCATTGTGTGTGTGCCTAATGGGGGGAGCCTGTCACCCTCCATCAAACACACCCTCTGGTGTGTGCGGGGCGTTATGCATCGATATCGCGCCAATGTGTTCTCATTTATTCAGGTGTGCTTTACTACTGTGCTGAATATGCTGAACTGGTAGTTCCTCCATCATATACCTCTCATATAAACTCCAAGTTGGAGGGAGAGGAGATGAAACGTGGCAGGTTGTCTTTACACAGGCCAATAAGAACTCATTGCTCAAAGACAAGTATATTAGAGATGAGAATGACACAGGAGGACGAGAGAAACAATGATGAAAGAGGCTATGATGAAATACCATATAAAGCAAAAGGAGGGATCAAGAAAAGTGCAGAAAATGGTGAGAAAAGACTGTAACATTGTAGATTTATAAGCTGCTACCTCAAAGAACTCCTCGTGGCAACCTATCCTGGTCTCTTTACAGAAACATCAGAAATCATAAGCGTTTTTGCTTGTGAATGTTTCTTAAGTGTCTAGTTGTCAACTTCCTCTGTTGAATATTCTGTGCTTAATGGGTGCCAATCAGTTACAATAGGCACCTTTTGCCAGGGCTGATTTGGTTTGCATCACTTTATGAAATAGCAGTGTTATATCTAATACAGAAAAGGCAAGTTTTCACTTCATTCGGTTTTGTTTTTTATGCTATAATGAATGCAGATACAGCATTGGAATATGTTATTATATATTGGAATATTTTGCTGAGCAGTCGCTTCAGTTCTCTTCAGTGCCAGAAAGTGACAACAGCAATGTTCTCTGGTCTTTTTTTTATGGTGGAATAATAAACTAAAATGCAAAGATATGTATTCTGTCACCGATGGAGTTTTGGTTCCTTGCCGCTGTCGCCTCTGGCTTGCTTAGTTGGGGACACTTCATTTCCAGCGATATCGTTGACATGATTGCAAAGATATTATTTAAACTGTACTGAGCTGGATGTTGACATCACTGAATTCAATGATGAACTGTCTTTAACTGAAAAATGAGTGTTTACTATTGTCATTTTGCATTATTGACACTATTTTCCTAATTAATGCTGTTCAGTTGCTTTGTCACAATCTGTATTGTTAAAAGCGCTATATAAATAAAGGTGACTTGACTTGACTTGACTTGTATTCCTGTTGCTGGTGCAGTATAAGCCTAATGCAATTATGGCTCTGTTTATTATGGTCTTGAACTCCTCATACTCAAATCTAAATCATATTTGGTTTTGAACTGCTGATCCATGCATTTATCCACTAATCTACAAAATCCCAGGAACAACAGTGGCAGATGTAGGGATGAAGATATCAAATTAAACATGTCAGCTCATTTGAGCTCTTGAAACGGGCAGCAATAATGACTGTTCAGCTTATAAACATGAGCCTATGATGGTCAAAAATCAGCCACTGAATAAGTCATATTCATTAGCTAAGTATTCTCCATTTCTGGTCATCTGTGCACCTACACTAACATTAAAAAGTTTGGTGTCAGTATGATTTGTATAGTTATTTATTTATTTACCGTAAATGTATACTTTTATTAAAGGGGTCATATGATGCGATTTCAAGTTTTCCTTTCTCTTTGGAGTGTTACAAGCTGATTGTGCATAGATAAGATCCCTGAAGTTGCAAAGACTAAAGTCTCAAAACCAAAGAGATATTCTTTATCAAAGTTAAGACTCTGCCACGCCCCCCTAAAACGGCTTGTTCTAACACGCCCCCACATATCTACCGCATTATGTGGAAATATTTGCATAATGCGGCCCAAATGTTCACGCAAAGAAAGAAGGCATAACTTTTATTCTCACTGTAGTATTGTTGCCGCTGCCGCCATGTCGTGTAGATGCTGTGTGCTTCATTGTGAAAGCGAAACTACTTTGTACGATAGGACGGGCTGGACGATATCCGCTTCGTCATGTCTGTCACGCGACTCTGTTCCCCTTTCGGGCTCTGTCTTTACATTTATTTTGAAATATGAAGCTCGCGATTATTGTAAGGGGCATTACATTTCAGGCGAGTACTTGCGGTGTTCGGCCAATCACAATGCACTGGGTTAGTTGGCCAATCAGAGCAGACTGCGCTTGTCGGAAGGACGGACTTTGTAGAAAACGAAGCGTTTGAGAGAGGCGGGACATAGAGGACCTACAATAATGTACAGTATTTGAAAAATAATGTGTTTTTTGAACATTAAAGCATGTCAACATATTCTGTTACACCAAATACACAAAATAATGATCTCTAAAAAAGCATCATATGACCCCTTTAAGCAATGACACATTAAATTGATTAAAAGTGACAGTAAAAACATTTATAATGTAACTTTAAAATTTTTTAATTTTTCAGTTCCTCAAAGAATTCTGAAAAATGTACCATGGTTTTCACAAAAATATTAAGCAGCACAACTGTTTTCAACAGCGATAAGAAATGTTTCTTGAGCAGCAAATCAGCATATCAGAATGATTTCTGAAGGATCATGTGACTCTGAAGACTGGAGTAATTCAGCTTTGCATCACAGGAATAAATTACATTTTAAAATATATTAAAAAAGAAAACCTTTATTTGAAATTGAAATAATATTTCACAATATTGCTGTTTTTTTTTTACTGTATTTTTTGGTCAAATTTTAAAACCTTCAGTTTACTAACTGTCCCTAACTTTTTTTATAATAAAGTGACACTCGTACTCGTACTATGACCTTTTGTTCTGTTGTACCTTCATTATGCCGTTCCAGTTGTCACCAGTAGAGACCTGGAAGAGGGTGAGGAACGCCATGCCGAAGTTCTCAAAGGTGGCGTGCCGACTCATGCCCTCACATGGATAGTCCTCGTTGCACACTGCAGGGAAGAGACAGAGCCATAGAGAGAGTTTGTATTGTTGAATACTATGCTTTGTGAATGTTTGTTATCACCTAAACGTTTTGTCTCAACGGTACCTATGCAGTCATGCCAAATTCAGCTTTGAATTAAGAAGAATTGAACAGACAGACAACCAGTGAGGTAGAGAGAGAGAAAGGGCTGGAATGAAAATAAGCATCAAAAGGAGTAAAATATGAGTAGTATGTGTTTACCCAGCTCTCCAAACAATTCCACCCCCAGTGCAGCATAAATAAAGAACAGCAGCATGAAGAGGAGGCCAAGGTTCCCCACCTGAAAGACACCAATCAAGATTGAAACCAGCGCACATGACCTCAATCCTTGACACAAAATACAGGCAAGCATGCTGTGATATATTTACACTGAATCATTTAGCAGACGCTTTTATCCATGCAAATAACAATTAAAAGCCCGTAGCGGTACCACAATCTGAACTGAGCTAAAGCTAGTGGGCAAAATGTTGTAGTTTTGGACTAAATCGCTCTAATCTTAAATCGTCAAATGGGGCTGCCCTGTGTTCAGTGCAAAATTCATTTTCTTTTCTATAGTTTAAAGAAGATGGATCACAATTCCAAGTAAAACACCTTTACCCTCACATTAACCCCACAGTGCCTTAATAAAAAAGACATTACCCCTCGTTTTATGTTTAAACCTTGCTAAATTTTCTTATATGATATTTATGCTTAAAACAAGAACAAAAAAAATATCTCATAATTTTATGCAGTTTTGCTTCTCGTATATATATTTCATGTTTATACATTTTACTCTAAAAAAAGAAAGGGGAAAAATGATTAAGAACATTATTTTTGTAGTGTTTCTAAGATTACTAAGATGAAGTTTCTAAGATGAAGACATTACCCTGAGGTTTAATACAGATGGAAAAAGTGTCTGGAACAAATGTAACAATAACAAAAAGCAATGTAATGTACATTTTAATGTCTCTGCCTCTGCAATTTGAGTCTTTCAGTAGATACAGTCTGTACCTGTTCCCCTGCAGCAAAATGAAGCAGAACAAATTTGTGATTTAACAAAAAGCTCATAAATGATGGATGGAACCAGCGGTAATGTCAGAGGTACAGCTCTGGGAACAGAATTAACTCTCTTAATGGAGCAAATGAACCGTGTCCTCATGTGGCCAGAGCAAGGCTCACCACGCTAACGCTAACACACTAGCCTGTCAACAACATGTGTCTGGGAGTTCAGGGTGTGTCCACTACAGCACAGGCATCTCAAAACAAAACAAAACAAAGAGATGAGATAAAACCGAAGGCGACAAAGAATATGGCACAGGCGCTAACAGCTGGTCTAAAGTGCTAGTAATTAAGAAAACCGTGTGAGGGAGCTATAAATGTGCAAAATGGTGAATAAAACAATCACTGAAAAGCTGCAATACTGCATTTTTTTTGTTCCTAAAGTGAGCCTCTCTGGCAAATCTACAATGAGCCTATGATGGTATGATCGAAAGTGTTTTACAAGACTGTGATGCACAAAATAATGGTTAGGCAGCTTACAAAATACTATAGTACAGTGATGGTCTCAAGATGGTAAATTCACACTGTTTGGTATACTGTGATACTGAATGATTACTACAGTCATATACCACAGGCTCTTCAAGGTCCTCGAAAGAATACCATGGTACTATGTCTAAAAAAAGTTTCATTCTATTATTGTCATTATTAATACTTTTATTCAGCAAGGAAACAATGAATTGATCAAGTGACAGTAAAGACTTTCGTCAATTACTTTCAAGTAAATACTGTTCTTTTGAATTTTCTATTCGAATATTCATGAAAAAAAGGATCACATATCAACTGTTTTAATAAGAAATGTTTCTTAAGCAGCAAATCAGCTTATTAGAATGTTTTCTGAAAGATTGTGTTACACTGAAGATTGGAGTAATGATTGGTGAAAATTCAGTGCAGGAATAAAATTACATTTAAAAAAATATATTAAATTAGAAAAGTTTTATTTTAAATTATAATAATATTATATAATATTACTGTTTTACTGTGTTTTTGAATGAAAAAATGCAGCCTTGGTGAGCATAAGAGAAAAAAATCTTAGAGAACCCAGACTTTTGAACAGTAGTGTACATCTCTGGCTTAAGGTATGTCTACTGCAAAACTGCATCTATTATTTATTTGTAATTTTGAAACACCATATCAGCAGCAAGGCTATCTTCATGGTGAGCATAAAGTAAAATAAATTAGTTTCCACAATGAACCCAATTGTTCACTTTTAAGACGTTACTGTTGTGATTAGTAATTCATTGGTATCTTGGTTATAGTTCGCAAGTAGTTCTCAATGAGGATATTTTTATTTAGTAATTATCAAATATCTAATAAGTAACTACCTTTGTCCTAAATTTGCTACTACTTACTGCTTAGTTAATCTTGCTTCTCTATTAGTTAATAGTATTAAGTTAAGTGTTAATGTAGTATTACCTATTACTTCCTGCATAGTTACTTGTTAACAACGGACCATTATTCTAAAGTGTTACCGTAAAATGGACAAAAAACTGTTACGATGAATCACTTGTATTCCTTATGTGTAAATTGCTTTGGATTAAAGCGTTTGCTAAATGAATATATGTAAATGTATCTATTAAAAACATTTAAGATTAACACAATACATTCAGGTGATCCTTTTTTTATATGCACAATTGGTGGCTGACTAAATACATTTTTTCCCCACTGTATAAACCAGTTAAGCATATCTCTGAGTAAAAATATTTTAATATTTATATTAAAAACTGCAGTCCTATAAAATGTTTATGCAAAACTAAATCTATACGAGGACCATAAGAAGGTTAAATAATATAGACTAAACAATAAAAGCTAATCTGAAGCCTACAGGGAATGAACAGTATCTGTAAGAGAGTTGTAAAGGAAATGCACAGGAGTTTCAGGAAGGATATACTAAATAAGAACTATGTGTGGTGGGACTGAGTGCCTGAGTGGCTCTTTAATCAGCTGCAGTGTTAATTACCTCACAGATGCCATGGGGATAAGACATTGGGCCCAGCAGTAATGAACAAGG
Source organism: Sinocyclocheilus grahami (assembly GCF_001515645.1). Taxonomy (NCBI): domain Eukaryota; kingdom Metazoa; phylum Chordata; class Actinopteri; order Cypriniformes; family Cyprinidae; genus Sinocyclocheilus; species Sinocyclocheilus grahami. The sequence goes on from NW_015505595.1 coordinate 898,200, forward strand.
GATCGATACCCACAGAGGAGTGACGCTTTACTCCACCCTGGAGATGTCTAGCCAGCAGCTCTCTCCTCAAGCAGTCGCCACTCTGTGACCACTTAGACGGCAATAGCGTTCTGTGTGTTTGATTATGAAAGTGTTTGGATTGCTTTATGAAGTGTGTGTGTCATCTTTCTTCAAACTATTCCTCAAACTTATATGGGCGATCAAAATTATGGATCTCGCTACACTAGAGTTTCAACTTCTTCTTTAGTTCTTCTAACTTTTTCATGTCTTTTTATTAGATTTTATCTTGTGCTTTAAAGCTACCTTTAAAGGTGTGATATAAAAATAAAGTTTATTATTAATGTATCCCAGTTGAAAAAGCAATGAACAAGATGAATGTGTGTGTGTGTGAGAGTGTGTGAATGCAAAAGCAGGAACTCTATTCTTGCTTTGGGGTTATTATGTGCCATGAGTGATTTTGTGGTTCCTATGAATCACCAAATTTCATGGGCCAATGAGCAGCCTGTTCTTGTTGTCGACACTGCTTGGATGACTTCCCAAAATATGACTAAAAGGGGGTGGGGTGACAATGCAATGCTTCATCAGGGAGGTAAGTAGTGATATTATCACCTGTGGCAGGGCTTGAACTACCGTATCCAGCAGCGCTCTCATTCCCGTGGCCATCTTTAACAGCTTTAGCACTGTCAGAGAGAGCGAGAAAAAGAGAGAGAGTTACAGAGAGTTCAACGAGACAGCTCAGTGTGTGTGCATGTCTATGAGGCGTTGATCATTTCAGAAGAAGAAAAACAAAGAGGCCGATAACAGACAAGGATCCCCCCCACCTTGGTTTAATTCCAGCCTAAACGGCTAATGAGGAGAGAAGGAAAAGGTCAGGGCTAAAATTAAACCCTCACACTGCTGCCGGCTCCCCCCGTACAGATGTAGAGTGATGGCACACTGACTCAGTGATGGCTGTGGACAACAGCAGGATTAAATACCAGATTAAACTCTAGACAAACAGATCAATCCTCAATAATACAGCACCACTGACCTGTGCAAAATACCATTTTGGTAAGATGGAGTCGATATTTCTAAGGCTCGTATTGGGTAATGAGGCAAACGTAAGAGTCATTGGCTATTAGGGGCTTATCAACACACGGGCCACTGATCAGGTGTTAGAGGCAAATGGGGAGGAGAAAATGAGAGATTTGGGGAGACTAATTGAATTTGGCGCTGGAGATGAGTATTAAAGCAACTTTTCGTAACAATATTCTGTACATGAAGGGAGCTCATTTGTATTTCAGGCTGGCTGGTTGATTAAAAAGTGCACTGAGACGGGAAATAAAGCCTTTTGATCTGATCTGGAGGACACTGCAGACAAAATAAATAGATTTTTGTGATTTATTAGGATACCTGATTAAAAAATTGATTGGCGGATATGCTAAAACACATTTGGCTGTGGTGCTCATGTGGGGGATCAAGTTCAAATCTGGCTCGCAACATTTCCCAGGCTCATTCCTTCTCTCTCTCTCCCCATCATTTCCTGTTCCTTTGCTACTTGCCACTCGATAAAAGTGAAAAAGGGCTAAAAATAAATAAAAGAAAGATAAAAGTCAGGAGAATAATGGCTGTGGTGTGTGACAATAAGCACTCGCGGAGATTACAGCAGAATGGATGTGTGGCAGGGGCAATTCTAGGATTTCAGTCTTATCTGAACAAGACCTGATGTAGGTTACAGAAATATTTCTTGCTTCAAGAGCAAGAGGTTCAACTTGCTCCACTGATATTCGAATAAACCAATCATACTGCATGTATTATATATATATTTCGCTAGAAGTATATCAGTTTTCACTGACTATAGTAAAGGACTACTTATTCTTGTATGTAATATATACTGTATAATAAAAAAATTAAATAATATATATATATATGTGTGACCCTGGAGCACAAAACCAATCTTAAGTCGCTGGGGTATATTTGTAGCAATAGCCAAAAAAACATTGTATGGGTCAAAATTATAGATTTTTCTTTTATGCCAAAAATCATTAGGATATTAAATAAAGATCATGCTCCATGAAGATATTTTGTAAATTTCCTACTGTAAAAATATTAAAACTTAATTTTTGATTAGTAATATGCATTGATAAGAACTTCATTTGGACAACTTTAAAAGCGTTTTTCTCAATATTTTGATTTTTTTGCACCCTCAGATTCCAGATTTTCAAATAGTTGTATCTCAGCCAAATATTGTCCTATATCCCATACATCAATGGAAAGCTAATTTATTCAGCTTTCAGATGATGTATAAATCTCAATTTTGAAAAAATACTGTTTTATATATATATATATAAAATAAGAAATAATATTAAAAAAATGTATATATATTCAAAATATAGAAAGATACCATTATTTTTATTTTATATTTTTATTTTTGGCCCTGTGCGTTAATTACCGTAATAATATAGTAAATTAATACACACACACACACACACACACACACACACACACACACACATACATATATATACATATATATATATATATATATATATTACTAGCATCTTTATTTTTATGTGAAATTTCATAATTTCATAAACTACATAAACTGAAAAATCTAGATAAGCTAGTTGGCCTCACTAATCGAAAAGTTGGTTGTGGGATGACTGGTTGACCATCATGACCCATTCTTGCTGATGAGACAATTCAGAGTCAAAAAAATAACAACCCTTATGTATCTTACTGAAGTCTCTGTTTTCGGCAAGCATGAGGAAAGTTCATTTAATTACATATTTTAAGGGGTCTGACAGTTTAATTATGTATTTAGGGGTGCTGAAACGTCCAGCAGCAGCTATGATGAGTGCTGTTAGCCAGTGGTCAGTGTCTGTGTTTGTATAACTAACCCCGTGCGATGCGCAGGACCCTCATGATGCGTATGATGGTGGGGTTGATGGGCAAAGCAGCACTGATCTCGATCTCCTCCAACGTGATTCCCATGACTGACAGCAGCACTATAGCCAAATCCAGCTGGTTCCACCTGCACACATTCACAAGGGACAGATTTGCTCAGTTATGCAAAAATTCAACTTTCATGCACTCTGAATCCAACTTTTCCCTCTAGTTTTATTCCACTCTGGTCATTTATTCCTCCAGAGAGGTGGCTTTAAAGAAATTAACATTTGAAGCTCGGTCTGGTCAAACAGGCGGCTTGGGACCTGAATTGTTGCTGGGGACCACTTAATAACACACAATTAGGAAGAATTAAGGACCCACTCCAGCATAGGTGACCTCATTCGCTAATGCAGGACGAGGGATGGCTCGTTTTTACACTACAGCACAAATCACAGTCGCCCACATCTGCAGTGCTGGAACCAGCCACGGCACACCTGTCTGTGCACACACCTCTGCCATCCAGCTTGTAATTGTGACCTAGTTAAGAGGCACGGAAAGCTACAACAATAAATAATGGCTTGTTGAATGCTTTCTGGTGTCAGACCCAAATATGCGTGAATAAAAAAAGACAAAGTGCACTGCGGTCTGAGCCTGTTTTTTTTTTTTTACTCTTTTAAATGGGTCAATACCATATATTCTAATAAAGCTACAAAATGCCAGGATGTTTACACCCTGTGCTTGCTCAGTGCACCTTGATACATGTCACTATTAGTTTATGACAAGCCAGAGGAGCCGCTCTTGTAGGCAGCCTAATGATAAGTAGGAGTTCTATTAGGGAAACAAACACAGGAGATAGATTTCATTAAACCCTTGAGACAAATAACCACGTTCGCGCTCGCTCTTCACTGTAGTCTGTTGCACTTTTGTATTAACATCACACAGGGCTAATTTCATTTCCATCTGCGCCGTGAATGCAACAGCAGATGCAACGTTTTGCCAATAACACACCCTCCAGTGATTCTAGAGAACAAACTAAGGGGATTCGGTCAGGTGGAATCAACATCGAATTAATTAATTAAATCAATTAGCGATCGGAGGAGAGGAAACGTGAGGAGATGAAAGGTGAGAAGGGGAATGAACTGAATACCTGTCTTTGAAGAAACGTCGGAAGCCAAATGCAATGAGCTTCAGGACAGCCTCCAGCACAAAGGTGCTGGTGAAGAAATAATTACAGTACTTGAGTGTGATCTCCAGAGACTGGGGGGGAAGGAAACATACAGACGGAGAGGAAGCCAGAGAGACAGAGGAAGAGAACAAGAGAGGTGTGAATGATTAAAAGACTTTCGCCTCGGGTTCATAAAGTCAGCCAAACCAGTCATTTTTACATTAGCAATATAACAATATCAAGTATTCTGCGAATGTTCAGGTATAGCTTAATATATTGAGACAAGCTGCATGCATTCATCAGACTCTAAGTGTTTTTAGAGCAGTTTCTCAAATTCATGGACCCCCAGGGTGTCAAATCGCCAGAGGGACTGTGGGAAACTTCTAAATTGTGAACAAAAAGGTTTCACAGAAAACACGGATGCAAAGTGATATAAAGCCAAATCAGCAATGATGGCTGGAAGGATAAATGTGACCCTGGAGCACAAAACCAGTCTTAAGTCACTGGGGTATATTTGTAGCAATAGTCAAAAATATAGTGTATGGGTCAAAATTATTGATTTTTCTTTTATGCCAAAAATCATTAGGATATTAAGTAAAGATCATGTTTCATGAAGATATTTTGTAAATTTCCTACTGTAAATACATCAAAACTTAATTTTTGATTAGTAATATGCATTGCTAAGGATCCATTCATCCATTCATTTGGACAACTTTAAAGGCGATTTTCTCAATATTTTGATTTGGTTACACCCTCAGATTCCAGATTTTCAAATAGTTGTATCTCTGCCAAATATTGCCCTATCCTAACAAATCATTCACTAATGGAAAGCTTATTTATTCAGCTTTCAGATGATGTATAAATCTCAATTAGGAAAAATTGACCCTTGTGACTATGGAAGCATATAGGTAGCTAAATTCAATTTAAAATGCAATATGCAAAATGGCAATGCAATATTCAAAATGGCAACGCAATATTCAAAATTGCATTGTATTTCTGTATTTAAATTTACATTTTCCATTACCCATATGTGCAAAGTTTGGAGCAAAAGTAAAATGAAAATTAAATTATATAATTTACATTTGCCATTTCCAACAGTAGTCTTAATATGTAAATTGCATGCACATTTGAACGCTTTATAAGTTGCAAAATGAAAATGTAGAACACAAATTGATTTGATATGTGTAACATGTTCAAGCAGAAATGGTAGCAAAATGATTATTTAAATGCTATTTGTCCTAAATGCATTTAGACTAACAGTTAGAACGCTTAGGATTGCATTTTCATCATGACGCCGTGGGATATTTGTAGCAAAATTCAATTTGAAAATGCATTCTGAACCCACCCTCCGTCAATCATTGCTTCAAGGCAGGGATTGGCGGAAGCGTGTTACATTTGGATCATTTGAAACATGGTGGCTGGAGATCTGATAAGATCATCGAATTCACTGGCAAATGAAGTGGAGCGTGAACAGAGAAATATATGAAGCTT
>NW_015505595.1:912401-920581 GCF_001515645.1 Sinocyclocheilus grahami
TCAATATTTTGATTTTTTTGCACCCTCAGATTCCAGATTTTCAAATAGTTGTATCTCAGCCAAATATTGTCCTATATCCCATACATCAATGGAAAGCTAATTTATTCAGCTTTCAGATGATGTATAAATCTCAATTTTGAAAAAATACTGTTTTATATATATATATATAAAATAAGAAATAATATTAAAAAAATGTATATATATTCAAAATATAGAAAGATACCATTATTTTTATTTTATATTTTTATTTTTGGCCCTGTGCGTTAATTACCGTAATAATATAGTAAATTAATACACACACACACACACACACACACACACACACACACACACACACACACACACACACACATACATATATATACATATATATATATATATATATATATTACTAGCATCTTTATTTTTATGTGAAATTTCATAATTTCATAAACTACATAAACTGAAAAATCTAGATAAGCTAGTTGGCCTCACTAATCGAAAAGTTGGTTGTGGGATGACTGGTTGACCATCATGACCCATTCTTGCTGATGAGACAATTCAGAGTCAAAAAAATAACAACCCTTATGTATCTTACTGAAGTCTCTGTTTTCGGCAAGCATGAGGAAAGTTCATTTAATTACATATTTTAAGGGGTCTGACAGTTTAATTATGTATTTAGGGGTGCTGAAACGTCCAGCAGCAGCTATGATGAGTGCTGTTAGCCAGTGGTCAGTGTCTGTGTTTGTATAACTAACCCCGTGCGATGCGCAGGACCCTCATGATGCGTATGATGGTGGGGTTGATGGGCAAAGCAGCACTGATCTCGATCTCCTCCAACGTGATTCCCATGACTGACAGCAGCACTATAGCCAAATCCAGCTGGTTCCACCTGCACACATTCACAAGGGACAGATTTGCTCAGTTATGCAAAAATTCAACTTTCATGCACTCTGAATCCAACTTTTCCCTCTAGTTTTATTCCACTCTGGTCATTTATTCCTCCAGAGAGGTGGCTTTAAAGAAATTAACATTTGAAGCTCGGTCTGGTCAAACAGGCGGCTTGGGACCTGAATTGTTGCTGGGGACCACTTAATAACACACAATTAGGAAGAATTAAGGACCCACTCCAGCATAGGTGACCTCATTCGCTAATGCAGGACGAGGGATGGCTCGTTTTTACACTACAGCACAAATCACAGTCGCCCACATCTGCAGTGCTGGAACCAGCCACGGCACACCTGTCTGTGCACACACCTCTGCCATCCAGCTTGTAATTGTGACCTAGTTAAGAGGCACGGAAAGCTACAACAATAAATAATGGCTTGTTGAATGCTTTCTGGTGTCAGACCCAAATATGCGTGAATAAAAAAAGACAAAGTGCACTGCGGTCTGAGCCTGTTTTTTTTTTTTTACTCTTTTAAATGGGTCAATACCATATATTCTAATAAAGCTACAAAATGCCAGGATGTTTACACCCTGTGCTTGCTCAGTGCACCTTGATACATGTCACTATTAGTTTATGACAAGCCAGAGGAGCCGCTCTTGTAGGCAGCCTAATGATAAGTAGGAGTTCTATTAGGGAAACAAACACAGGAGATAGATTTCATTAAACCCTTGAGACAAATAACCACGTTCGCGCTCGCTCTTCACTGTAGTCTGTTGCACTTTTGTATTAACATCACACAGGGCTAATTTCATTTCCATCTGCGCCGTGAATGCAACAGCAGATGCAACGTTTTGCCAATAACACACCCTCCAGTGATTCTAGAGAACAAACTAAGGGGATTCGGTCAGGTGGAATCAACATCGAATGAATTAATTAAATCAATTAGCGATCGGAGGAGAGGAAACTTGAGGAGATGAAAGGTGAGAAGGAGAAACTCAATACCTGTCTTTGAAGAAACGTCGGAAGCCAAATGCAATGAGCTTCAGGACAGCCTCCAGCACAAAGGTGCTGGTGAAGAAATAATTACAGTACTTGAGTGTGATCTCCAGAGACTGGGGGGGAAGGAAACATACAGACGGAGAGGAAGCCAGAGAGACAGAGGAAGAGAACAAGAGAGGTGTGAATGATTAAAAGACTTTCGCCTCGGGTTCATAAAGTCAGCCAAACCAGTCATTTTTACATTAGCAATATAACAATATCAAGTATTCTGCGAATGTTCAGGTATAGCTTAATATATTGAGACAAGCTGCATGCATTCATCAGACTCTAAGTGTTTTTAGAGCAGTTTCTCAAATTCATGGACCCCCAGGGTGTCAAATCGCCAGAGGGACTGTGGGAAACTTCTAAATTGTGAACAAAAAGGTTTCACAGAAAACACGGATGCAAAGTGATATAAAGCCAAATCAGCAATGATGGCTGGAAGGATAAATGTGACCCTGGAGCACAAAACCAGTCTTAAGTCACTGGGGTATATTTGTAGCAATAGTCAAAAATATAGTGTATGGGTCAAAATTATTGATTTTTCTTTTATGCCAAAAATCATTAGGATGTTAAGTAAAGATCATGTTTCATGAAGATATTTAGTAAATTTCCTACTGTAAATACATCAAAACTTAATTTTTGATTAGTAATATGCATTGCTAAGGATCCATTCATCCATTCATTTGGACAACTTTAAAGGCGATTTTCTCAATATTTTGATTTGGTTACACCCTCAGATTCCAGATTTTCAAATAGTTGTATCTCTGCCAAATATTGCCCTATCCTAACAAATCATTCACTAATGGAAAGCTTATTTATTCAGCTTTCAGATGATGTATAAATCTCAATTAGGAAAAATTGACCCTTGTGACTATGGAAGCATATAGGTAGCTAAATTCAATTTAAAATGCAATATGCAAAATGGCAATGCAATATTCAAAATGGCAACGCAATATTCAAAATTGCATTGTATTTCTGTATTTAAATTTACATTTTCCATTACCCATATGTGCAAAGTTTGGAATGTAAATTTAAATACAGAAATACAATGCCATTTTGAATATTGCGTTGCCATTTTGAATATTGCATTGCCATTTTGCATATTGCATTTTAAATTGAATTTCGCTACCTATATGCTTCCATATATGACTGGTTTTGTGGTCCAGGGTCACAAATATATACATACAGTCATGTGAAAAAGAAAGGACACCCTATTGATTTGCATGGTTTTCCGTATCAGAACATAAAAAAAAATAATCTGGTCCTTAAAGGGGTCATATGATGTTGTTAAAAAGAACATTATTTTGTGTATTTGGTGACGGCGGCCTAGAGTGAGCGGAGGCCAGGGGCTAGAGTGAGCGGAGGACGGCTTGAGTGAGCGGTGGCCGGTGGGCTTGCGGCAACCACATGTGACGACCCCGGGCTGGACTCCACATCATCCACGGTGAAAGCCGATCCGGCGATCCACAGTGCTAAGTTGATGTATTTCCTCAGCGACCAGCACGGATCAGCTCCAGGCATGACGAAGCGGATATAGTCCTCTTTTGGAAGGCCAAACAAAGTAGTTTTGCTTTCACAACGAAACACAGCGTCACACACGGCGGCCTAGAGTGAGCGGAGGCCAGGGGCTAGAGTGAGCGGAGGACGGCTTGAGTGAGCGGTGGCCGGTGGGCTTGCGGCAACCACATGTGACGACCCCGGGCTGGACTCCACATCATCCACGGTGAAAGCCGATCCGGCGATCCACAGTGCTAAGTTGATGTATTTCCTCAGCGACCAGCACGGATCAGCTCCAGGCATGACGAAGCGGATATAGTCCTCTTTTGGAAGGCCAAACAAAGTAGTTTCGCTTTCTCAATGAAACACACAGAACACAAACACACAGCGTCTTCACGACATGGCGGCGGCGGCAACAACAATACTACAGCGAGAATAAAAGTTATGCCTTCTTTCTTTGCGTGAACATTTGGGCGTCGTTATGCAAATCTTCCCACATCGTGACGTAGATATGTGGGGGTGTGTTAGAACGAGCCGTTTTAGGTAGGCGTGGTTGACTCTTAACTTTTATAAAGAATATCTCTTTGGATTTGAGACTTTAGTCTTTGCAACTTTACAGACCTTCTTTATGCACCAAGAGCTTGTATTACTCCAAAGAGAAAGGACAATTTTTAATCACATCATATGACCCCTTTAAAACAACACATGAGATATCAAACCATGTCATTATTTATTTAACAAAATCAAGGCCAAAATGGAAAAGCCATGGGTGACAAACTAAGGACACCCTTACAGTTAACATAGGAAATAAGAGGGTAAATAATGGTCAGACACTACTATTTAAATACCTTTGATTAACTTATCATCAGCAAGTGTGAGCACCTCTAGAAAAGCAGCAGTTTAGGAGCCTTCAGGTGTGTGTTAATACAATGCCAAAGAGGAAAGACATCAGCAATGATCTTAGAGAAGCAATTGTTGCTGTCATCAATCTGGGAAGGGTAATATGGCCATTTGCAAACAATTTGAAGTCCATCATTCCACAGTGAAGAAGATTATTCACAAGTGGAAGACATTCAAGATCAATCTTCCCAGTAGTGGATTTCCCAGAAAATTCACCCCATGGTCAGACCATAAAACTCTCTGACAAATTGCAGACAACCCAAGAGCTACACCTCAGACTCTACAGGCCTCAGTTAACATGTGGAATGATAAGGTTTGTGACACTGCAATTAGAAAAGGACCAGACAAGTATGGCATGGGGTTGTCCAAAGTGGAGATGTTTGACCATAATGCACAGCGCCACATTTGGTGAAAGCCAAAAGAGCTTATCAGCACAAATACCTCATGCCAAAAGTCAAGCATGCTGGTGGATGGCTGATGATTTTGGGCTTGTTTTGTGGCCACAGGACCTGGGCACCTCACAGTCATGAACTTCTCTGTATACCAAAGTATTCCAGAGTCAAATGTGATAACATCCATCCGACTTAGCTTTAGCTTGGCCAAAATTGGGTCATGCAACAGGACAATGATCCAAGCACACCAGCAAATCTACAACAGAACGGCTGAAAAGAAAAGAATCAAGGTGTTGCAATAGCCCAGTCAAAGTCCAGACCACATCCTGACTGAAATGCTGTGGTGAGAGCTGTGCATAAACAAATGCCCAAACCTCAATAAACTGGATCAACGTTGTAAAGAAGAGTGGGACAAAAATCTTCCAGAACAATGTGAGAGACTGATAAAGTCATACAGAAAATGATTACTTCAAGTCATTGCTGCTAAAAGTGGATCTACAGGTAATTGAATCATAGGGTGTCCTTATAGTTTGTCACCCATGACTTTCCTTATTGGCTTTATTTTAGCTAAATAAATAATGAGACCGTATGATATGTCATGTGTTGTTCATCTGAGATTTTATTTCCCTGCTAAGGACAAGAAGATTTTTTTATTATGTCCTCATACAGTAATCCATGGAATTCAACAGGGTGTCCTTTCTTTTTCACATGACTGTATATATCTGAGACACACACACACACACACACACACACAACTGTTCAAAAGTTTGGGGTCAGTAAGAATTATTTTTATTAAAGATATTTCTACTTTAAATTAGCAAGGATGAATTGAATTGATCGAAAGTGACAGTAAAGACGTAAAATTTTTGATTAGATTTCAAATAAATATTGTTCTTTTGAACTATTCATCAAAGAATCCTAAAAAAAGTGTCAGTTTCCACAAAAAAATATTAAGCAGCATGGCTGTTTTCAGCACTGATAATAAGAAATGTTTTTGATCACCACACTGTAAAAAAAAAAAAACTCGTAAAAAAATGGTAAATGACTGGCAGTTACGGCTGCCAAACAAAAACCGTAAAATTAAAGTAAAATATCTTAATTGAAATAAAGTGCAAAAACAATCATTTTACAGAAATTTTCATTAAAGGTTTTACAGAAAAAAAGTTATTTTACAAATTTTTCCTTGTTTCAATTATAATATTTTACTTGAATTTTACGGTTTTTGTTTGGCAGCCATAGCTGCCAGTCATTTACCATTTTTTAATGGGACGTTTTTACAGTGCATGTTTCTTACCAACCCTTTTCTTAACGAATCTATACTATACAAAAGTCAAACTGACTTATTGTTGAGAGTTGGGACCTTGGTTCAAAAAAGTTTGAGAAACCCTGTTTTAGAGCATGAAGTCTACATTTTATCTTACATGAGGCTGGCTGTAGTGCTCCAGTGACATAGTCACAACGTTTACACAGATGATGAAGGTGATGAAGATGTCCAGGTAGTGACTGGTGCACAGGGTGTGGATCATCAGTCGCACGTGACTGTAACTGGCATAGTAGGGCAACTTCTGGGCCTCTGAGTGAAACAAACAGATCAGTTCATAATGAGCACCCTTTGACAACAAATATATAAAGCTGAAGTGTGTAAAGTCAACAAATAGAATTCAAACAGGTTTAATTAACACCACAATAACACTCAAACACATAGTCCCTTCCCCAAACTCAGTCCACTGGTTCAGCCAGTGTTGCTATGCTGTGAGGCTGGCAAACACTTCTTCACACAGGGCCATGTAGTTTTGGATTTTGTTTTCCCTTAATAATAAAAACCTTCATTCAAAAACTGCATGTTGTGTTTACTTGTGTTATCTTTGACTAATATTTAAATTTGTTTGATGATCTGAAACATTAAAGTGTGACAAACATGCAAAAAAAAAAAGAAATCAGGAAGGGGGCCAACACTTTTTCACACCACTGTACATAAAATGAGAGAATAGACAATAAATTATAAATAACAATAGTAATACAAATATACAGAAAAAGCAAAAATGTCCAGACAGAACTGTGAATGTGCATATGTGTTATTTACAGATGAAGGTTTAATGAGTTATTTACAGATGTGCAGTACTGAGGTGTTATGTGTTATTCAGGTGCGATATGGCCTGGGGGAAAAACTGTTCTTGTGTCTGGCTATTCTGGTGCACAGCGCTCAATAGCACCGGTCAGAGGGCAACAGTTCAAAGAGAGAGTGGGCTGGGTGTGAGGGGTCCAGAGTGATTTTCTTAGCCATTTTCCTCACTCTGGAGATGTAAAGTTCTTGGAGGTCTGGTAGAGGGGCACCAATAATCCACTCAGCAGTCCTGACTGTCCGTTGTAGTCTTCTGATGTCTGTTTTGGTAGCTGAACCAAACCAAACAGTTATAGATGAACACAGGGCAGACTCAATGATGGCCGAGTAGAACTGTTTCAGGACCTTTTTCACAATAGAGTCAATGTGATTGTCCCACTTCAGGTCCTGAGAGATGTGTTGCCCAGGAACCTGAATGAGTCCACTGCAGTCACAGTGCTGTTCATGATGGTGAGTGGGGAGAGTGCAGGGGGGTTCCACCTGAAGTCCACTATCATCTCCACAGTTTTGAGAGTGTTTAGCTCCAGGTTGTTAAGACTGTACCAGAGAGCCATCTGCTCAACCTCCTGTCTGTAAGCAGACTCGTCTCTGTCCTTGATGAGGCAGATGACTGTAGTGTCGTCTGTAAACTTCAGGAGCTTGACAGAGGGGTCCTTTGAAGTGCAGACATTCATGTACAGGGAGAAGAGCAGTTGGGAGAGAACACAAACCTGAGGGGCGCCAGTGCTGATGGTGATAGTCCTGGATGTGAGTTTGCCCAGCCTCACCAGCTGCTGCCTGTCTGCCAGGAAGCTGGTGATCCACTGACAGATGGAGGTGGGGACGGAGAGCTGGGTCAGTTTGTCTGAGAGAAGGTCAGGCATGATGGTATTGAAGGCCGAACTGAAGTCCACAAATAAGATCCTTGCGTAATTCCCAGTTTTGTCAAGGTGTTGCAGGATGTAATGCAGTCCCATGATGACTGCGTCATCCACAGACCTGTTTGCTCTGTAGGCAAACTGGAGAGGATCCAGCAAGGGTCCAGTGATGTCCTTAAGGTTGGCCAGGACCAGTCACTCAAATGTCTTCATGACCACAGACGTGAGAGTGACAGGTCTGTAGTCATTAAGTCCAGAGATTTGGGGGTTTTTGGGGCCGGAATGATGGTGGAGCGTTTGAAGCAGCAGGGAACTTCACTCAGCGCCAGTGATTTGTTGAAGATCTGTGTGAAGACGGGGGCCAGTTGGTCAGCACAGACTTCAAGACAGGCAGGTGAAACACCATCTGGACCTGAAGCTTTCTTAGATTTCTGCTTCCTGAAGACCCAGTTCACATCCTCTACATAGACCTTAAGCTCAGGTTAAATAGTGGGGGAGGGGGG
>NW_015505595.1:920726-921324 GCF_001515645.1 Sinocyclocheilus grahami
TGAAGGGTGCTGGGTGTCAGTCTGGCCTTTTCAAATCGACAGTAAAACACATTCAGATCGTCAGCCAGTTGTTGATTCTCCACAGACTGTGGGGGTGGTGTCTTGTACAAGGTGATGTTCTTCAGACCATACTGACGCCGGATTGTTGGCTGAAAATGGTTTTCTCAGCTTTTCAGAATAGTTCTTTTTACCCACTCTGATCTCTTTTGTTAGTCTGTTCCTGGCCTGGTTATACAAGATTTCATCCCCACTTCTGTAAGCATCCTCTTTGGCGTGACAAAGCTGTTTGAGTTTCCCTGCAAACCACGGTTTATCATTATTGAATGATAAGAATGTCCTGGTGTGGATGCACATATCCTCACAGAAACTGATATATGAAGTTACAGTCTCCGTGAGCTCGTCCAGATCGGTGGCAGCAGCTTAAAAAACACTCCAATCAGTGAGGTCGAAACAGGCTTGTAAATCCTGCTCTGCTTCATTAGTCCATCTTTTTACAGTCCTTAATACAGGTTTAGCTGATTTCAGTTTCTGCCTGTAGGTCAGTATAAGTTGAACCAAACAGTGATCAGAGAGCCCCAAAGCTGCCCGTGGAACAGAG
>NW_015505595.1:923162-935154 GCF_001515645.1 Sinocyclocheilus grahami
AAGGGTGCTGGGTGTCAGTCTGGCCTTTTCAAATCGACAGTAAAACACATTCAGATCGTCAGCCAGTTGTTGATTCTCCACAGACTGTGGGGGTGGTGTCTTGTACAAGGTGATGTTCTTCAGACCATACTGACGCCGGATTGTTGGCTGAAAATGGTTTTCTCAGCTTTTCAGAATAGTTCTTTTTACCCACTCTGATCTCTTTTGTTAGTCTGTTCCTGGCCTGGTTATACAAGATTTCATCCCCACTTCTGTAAGCATCCTCTTTGGCGTGACAAAGCTGTTTGAGTTTCCCTGCAAACCACGGTTTATCATTATTGAATGATAAGAATGTCCTGGTGTGGATGCACATATCCTCACAGAAACTGATATATGAAGTTACAGTCTCCGTGAGCTCGTCCAGATCGGTGGCAGCAGCTTAAAAAACACTCCAATCAGTGAGGTCGAAACAGGCTTGTAAATCCTGCTCTGCTTCATTAGTCCATCTTTTTACAGTCCTTAATACAGGTTTAGCTGATTTCAGTTTCTGCCTGTAGGTCAGTATAAGTTGAACCAAACAGTGATCAGAGAGCCCCAAAGCTGCCCGTGGAACAGAGTGATATGCATCCTTAATTGTTGTGTAACAGTGATCCAATATATTACTGTCTCTGGTGGGACATGTAACGTGCTGTCTGTATTTTGGCAGTTCACGGGAGAGATTTGCTTTGTTAAAATCTCCAAGAATAATTAAAAGAGAGTCCGGGTACCGTTGTTCCATTTCAGTTATCTGTTCGGCCAGCTGTTGCATGCATCCGGAAGCACGAACACATTCATGAGAATGAAAGAGGAAAACTCCCTGGAAGAATAGAATGGTTTACAGTTTATGGAGAGCGCCTCTAAATTAGGAGAGCACATGGGGGAAGTCGTGGCCTAATGGTTAGAGAGTCGCACTCGGGTTCGAGTCTCATACCGGCAGGGACTGTAGGTGGGGGGAGTGAATGTACAGCGCTCTCTCCCACCTTCAATACCACGACTGAGGTGCCCTTGAGCAAGGCACTGAACCCCCAACTGCTCCCCAGGCGCCGCAGCAAAAATGGCTGCCCACTGCTCTGGGTGTGTGTTCACGGTGCGTGTGTTCACTGCTGTCTGTGCACTTTGGATGGGTTAAATGCAGAGCACTAATTCCAAGTACGGGTCACCATACTTGGCCACATGTCACGTCACTTTCGTCACTTTCACTTTCGTCATCTTCTTCAGAGTTGCTACGTCTGAACACCAACCTTAAATTATGTAAAAACATAGTCCACCACCTCTCGTTTTCCCTGTTAACTCCGCAATGCGATCCGCTCTGAACAGCTGGTAGCCCGGCAGATGAAGCGCGTTGTCCGGAATGGCTTTCAGTGAAGCACAATGCATCAGATTTTGAAAAGTCCTTGTTTGTGCAGGTGAGGAGAAGTTCATCCGTTTTGTTAGGAAGGGAACGTTTTGAATAGGACCGCTGCCCTTCTGACCAAAACATCCAACAAAGCATCTGAATAATCAAAAACTGGAAAATAATTGTCTGGTGTGTGTTTCCTTATGTCCAGTAGTTCGTCTCTAGTAAAACTGATAGTAAGAGAATGACTAAACAGAGCAAACAAACAAAAACAGCAAAAGAACGGGAGCGTTCCACACCACGGCAGCCATACGCGGCTCCATCTTAAAACATCATATCATCACACTTCTCTGAAAATCAACCTACTATTGGATTACTTACAATTATCTCTGCACATTAGATTGGGGCAAGAAAATATTTTACTATCAAAATGATCTACAGTTTATATATGTGACGAAAAGGCTACTCTCTGGTCCGTAAACTAGATTTGTTTTCTTCAGAGGAAAGAAGCATCACAGAACACACCTGTGCGGTCTTTCCATCTGGCTAATGTTATTATGAAATGTCTGGAGAATTAAACTGGTTGTTCAGCATATCATGTGCAAATCAAATCATCTATTTTCATTTACACTCCTTTTCATTTCACTGCGCTCCATCCTTCCCTCTCTTTCCCCTTTCCCTAATGGATTTAATTCTCCTCTCCGTGGAACTGTTTTGTTGTGTTTTGTTTGTTTCGTTTCGTTCTTTTTTATGCTTTAAATTTATTTTTTGGCCCTGTTGATTCTGTCATCATGAATTATTGCAGGTAAAATAAATATCTAAGTTAATTCAGCCTAATAAGAGGGTCTCAAACTAAAGACCATGTTAAATTGAAAAAAAGGGTGGTGTTCTCCATTGTTATTACTCTTTTATTGGCCAAACCCATTTCCACGACACATGCTTTCTGCCTCTCCTCTCTTTTCCTCTTTCTTACTCCGTCTCTTTTTCTCCATGCGTCTCAGTCTCTTCTCCTCTCTCCTCTTGGCCTCCTCCACTTCCTGGTGCTGTCGGCACTTGTGGAAGTTCTCCACCACCACTCCAACAAACATGTTCAGTACGAAGAAACTGACGATCAGGAGAAAGGAGATGAAGTACAGCAGCATCCAGGGGTTGTTATTGGTTATGGGCTGAAAAATGAAGAGACAGAAAGAACGGAAAATGAAAGAGTTAGGAACAAACACTTGATATACACTTGATTTTCTGAAGAAAATGTGAATGTGAACTGCCTATAGGCATTATTTCAGGTATAATTAACTTCCCTAGCACTAGACAGGCAGGAAGGGTTATTCTGCAAGGTGTGGCTAGAACAATGAGGAACGATAATAACAATGCTTTTCTTCTCAAGTACTACTAAAAAACGACACAAGAAACTGGTCAGAACAGGGAGCTGCCTAAAATTTAATTTAACAATATAATCAACACAGCCTTGTGTAATGTAGACACTCATAAGCTTGAGGGAAATTGGTCAAATTATGGTAAAGTGAACTTAGGTTCAGCTTTTACTTAGTTGCTTAGCAGCAGTGTGGAGCGAAACAAAGACACCAAAGTCTAAATTAGCTCATTGTAAAACATGGGATGAGAAAGCACACGGTACTCTGCACAGTTCCATCTGCTTCCACACATAGATTATATCCTGCAGTGGACTCTGGTGTGACAGAGATGATGCAGTGGGGAAATTACACATGCCATTTAATCTACGAGTTTTTTTTTCTCCACCCTGTGTTTGACTCCCTAGAGATGCTGGGCTCTTCCAGTGTGAGAGGGTCTGGCTGCAGGCCTTCACTTAATCATTATGTGCTTGTCCCTAACTGATGCAAGCTTACTGCTTTCTGAATCGAGGACTCTTGAAAGTCATTGTTTTTAGCTTCAGAGCCAAAAGCCTGTTAGTATTCATGAAGCTGATTGTGTGTATTCAGGATTAAATATTCACTGTTGAGTGCTTATTCTTTAAAGCTCTTTATTTTAGTTAAAGAAGAAACTGACTTTTGTTTAACTTAGAGACCTTTTAACACTTAAGAAGTATGAAAATAACTAATTCAGAAAATAAATTAAATTTTATACAGTTGTTAAAGCTTACTTCTAGTATCTTCATTACAGAATATAGTTTTTAATAAAAGTACACTGTGCACCAGGCCACTCTGAAAACCTGAACTGGCTTTTATTTCTATATTTTCATTTACATTTGTTCTTTTAGCAGACGCTTTTATCCAAAGTAACTTATGAATAATAAGTAATTTTATGTGCTTTTATAATTTTCATTAGATTTTTTATATTTAGCTTTAATTTTGATTTGAGTTTCAGTAAATTCCTCTATTCTTTAAAGCATTTTATTTTTATTTTTTTTAGATTTTCATGTAATATGTGACCCTGCCCCACAAAACCAGTCATAAGGGTCAATTTTTTAAAATTTAGATTTATACATCGTCTGAAAGCTGAATAAATAAGCTTTCATTGATGTATGGTTTGTTAGGACAGGACAACATTTGGCTGAGATACAACTATTTGAAAATCTGGAATCTGAGGGTGCAAAAAAAATAAAAATCTAAATAATGAGAAAATCGCCTTTTAAAGTGGTCTAAATTAAGTTTTTAGCAATGCATACTAATCAAGTTTTGATATACTGTATTTATGGTAGGAAATGTACAAAATAGCTTCATGGGACATGATCTTTACTTAATATCCTAATGATTTTTGGCATAAAAGAAAAATCTATAATTTTGACCCACACAATCTAAACGTGCTACTTATGACTGGTTTTGTGGTCCATGGTCAGATATTTATTTTAGCTTTATTTAAATTCTTTAAACCCTAGACTTCTGTATAATCACATGTGTGATTGTATTTGTGTTGCTATTTGTACTTTAAAAAGTCTGTATAAATGTGCCTGCTTTGGGTTAACACTGAGAGGACTATATGAGAGGACTGACAGTGATGGTTCTCTGTGATACCAATATGCAAATGTATTACAACATCCATATGACATTGAAAGAGCACAATTTATATTCACCAGGTTAGTATTATCAGGATGGACATGTTACATGAAGAGCATTACCTGCTGGTCCACTGCCACTGCGTCCAAACCATGATACATGATGTTGACCCAGCCGTCCTTCGATGCCAGCACAAACAGGGACATCAGAGC
Organism: Sinocyclocheilus grahami; assembly: GCF_001515645.1. Classification (NCBI taxonomy): domain Eukaryota; kingdom Metazoa; phylum Chordata; class Actinopteri; order Cypriniformes; family Cyprinidae; genus Sinocyclocheilus; species Sinocyclocheilus grahami. The sequence goes on from NW_015505595.1 coordinate 927,698, forward strand.
CTGTAAAACATAAACACACGTTCATACGAGCACATGCAAGGAGACACGGAAGTATGGAGATGGGTGGAAAGACAAGCAGGACAAACAAAGATAGATGGGGGTTGAACAGACAAATATGCTGCAAAGACAGTTAGACAACCACATGTAATGTAAAGAAGAGGTCATTCTGGTATAGATGCACACAAATAAAGGTATATCGAACAAAGCAACAAATTGAGTTGCTCAGCATTTGGTATTTTGTGAATGTGTCATGTAATTTGATGAGCCCAATCAGAGAACAAACTAACCTGCCCCAAGTTGTCAAAGTTGTACTTGTGATGGACCCACTTATAATTGGCCAAGAGGCAGTCAGACTTGTTAGTGATGTTTTTGACATCCAGGCCCAAGCAGTAGTAGAACTTGCCTTTGAAAAGCTGTTGAGGCAAAAAAAATGGCACACACTTCATGTCACTCAACGCCACACTACTCAAGCATCTCTTTAATAAAACTGTCAGAGCAGAGGATATTTGAAAGGAAAAGGGTGTTATAAAAGGAGGCCAGGACAGAATAAGAAAACATTTTCTATGAAGAAAAGAACAAGATGCTGCACTGAAAAGGAATAAGAACTAATAATGAACACAAACTAAAAAGAAACTGAAAGCAATGGTGATGGAAGAGAAAAAGGGTATTATAGTGAGGTTAAGCAGAAAATCTGGAAGAAAAAAAGACAAAAGGCATCAGGACCCCCTGGGGCATCATTGATCATTTTTTTTAGGGGGGCACCAGTGGCAAAAACAACAACAAAAGCAACTTTCAAGGTAGAGTAAGGTAAAAGAAAGCTTTTGTTCAGCAGGTAATGAGTCCCCATTTTAAATCCCAAGTTATATTTGCTTGAAAAAAAAATTGAAACACTAAGATGTAAACACTACCATTCAAATATAAAAAAAAAAAAAATAATCAAAATGTTTTTGAATGAACAGAACAGTAATATTGTGAAATATTATTTCGAAAGCTTTTGTTCAGCAGGTAATGAGTCCCCATTTTAAATCCCAAGTTATATTTGCTTGAAAAAAAAATTGAAACACTAAGATGTAAACACTACCATTCAAATATAAAAAAAATAAAAATAATCTAAATGTTTTTGAATGAACAGAACAGTAATATTGTGAAATATTATTTAATTTAAAACAAGGTTTTCTATTTGAATACATTTTAAAATGTAATTTATTCCTGTGATTGCAAAATTTTGACCAGCCATTACTCCAGTCTTCAGTGTCACATGATCTTAAAGAAATCGTTCAATCAATCCATCCATCCATCCATCCATCAATCAATCAATCAAATACACACACACACACACAGGTTTGTTTTTGCGAATTGTGGGGACATTCCATAGGCGTAATGCTTTTTATACTGTACAAACTGTATGTGCTATTGCCCTACACCTAAACCTACCCCTTACAGGAAACCTTGTGCATTTTTACTTTCTAAAAAAACCTAATTCTGTATGATTTATAAGCGTTTTGAAAAACTGGGGACATGAGGTAATGTCCTCATAAGTCACCTTCTTCTTGTAATACCTATGTCATACCCATGTCATTATACAAATGTGTGTCCTCATATATGTCACAAAACCGCGCGTGCGTGCACACACACACACACATTTATATAACGCTTTTGTCATCCAAAGCATTTGCAATCCTATCGAGGATATCTCCTCACCACCATCATATACACAGCCTTTTTTAAACTAAATTTTGACATACAAATGGTGACTTTCTGCCACAGGTTTAAGTGTTTGTATATTTTGTCAATAATAATAATAACAACTCACCTCAATTTCCAAAGATACAAATATTTATCAAAGATACAAAGATTTCTTTTAAAAAGTTGCATTCAAAATGCTCTTCTAAAACATCAGAGGTAGCACACTGTCTCCTCAGTTTGCATGGACAAGATGTTTCAGAGAGCATCTTGTTCTTTACCTGGACTCCCAGGATGCCAAAGATGATGAAAAAGGCACAGCAGATGAGAACTATGTTTCCTATAGGCTTCAGAGAGGTGATCAAAGTCTCCACAACCAGTTTGAGGCCAGGAGCTCGACTGATAACCCTGTCAGAAGGGATAAAAAAAAGCATTTAGCAGAGTTATAAACCAAGCATATGTTGGGCAATGCCACATGAATGCTTGCATTTTTTTAGATGTACCTGAGAGGGCGCAGTGTGCGCAGAAGCCTGAGGACCCTGAGCACCCCCAGGATCTTAGCCCCGCCCGCCATCGACACGACAATGTCAATCAAAGACACAAACACCAGGAAACCATCCAAAATGTTCCAACTGCTGCGCAAGTACGCCTGCTCTCCAAGATACAAACCCATAGACACCACCTACAATAAACAAAGAAACAATGTCTCAAATGGACAGCATAAAAACTTCAAGCAGTTCTGTAATGTATATCTTCATTGTTCTGGTGTAATACTGCATAGACTTTGTTCGGTTTTATATAGCACTGACTTCTGGTCCTCTAATCTGATATAGAATTTCATTCCGGTCCCTTCTAGTGTGATTTTGCTTACATATCTTTGCTGGAATTGATCGAAACATTTTCTGAAGTGGAGAAACAGACAGCAAAGTCAGAGTTTGTGATCTCCAGGCAAGCCAAGCCAAGACTTCTAATTATAGCCCTAAAATAGTGCTTCCTGTAGAGCTGATTTTACAACTTAACTGAGCTCTGCACAATTTACATCTAACATCTACCATTTTGTCAGCGGTGAGATGCAGATGTACTTAAGGGAGCTGCTGAAGGCTGAGCGATATGACTAGGAGATTTAAAAAACATTGTAACTTGTGGAAAAACAGCTAAAAATATGAAACTAAAAAGCAGTAAAATTGACGAAAATACAAAATCCATTGAAGCTCCAAGGTGACCTGAGCCTTAGGCCTCCCAGGCAGGTTCTTGTGACACTAACAAGACGAGTGACAGGAAAGAAACAGTACATGCACACACTCGATCTGACGTCAGCATTTGCTAAGGTCTAAAGAGTGAGAAGAGCAAAGAGTAGACAGAGAGAATTATGTACTTTTAAGAAATGAGATGTCGTACTGCGACACATATCTGCTCTTTCTTGGGATCAATTTGGCCTGTATTAGTCTGACAGTTTCTTTACAATACTGCCAAAGAAAGCCAATAATAAATCAGTGATGCATACCAGGCTTGTACAGTAATGTGACACTCACGCTAGCAATTTAAGAAGGTGCTTTTTGAGTGAGAGCAGATCTGCTTGCAGAACTCCTATTAGTCGAGTGTAGGTGGGCTGGGGACAGTAAAATCAGCCGCTGCCCCTCAGGCTGTTATACCGGTATGTATATTTTTGCTGTAGCTTGCAGAATCTGCCTCCCCAAGGATAAACTGTAATTGTTGACTTTCTGGTCCTCGAGAGAAAGGTGGAATCATTGTTTGACTTGTGTCTCCCACCGCACAAACGCTTTTAAAAATGTCCACAGTAAAGGAGATGCTCTGCATCATCTTATATTAACTGCGTATAGGCGGTTGACAAGACATTTTAAATGGCAACAAATGTATGAAAAACATCTAAAAAATATAATAAGTATTATTATAAAATATATAAAATAACTACATTTAAAAAAGGATTATATTCATGGCCCTACATAGGACAAGCAGTCTGGAATTGGTGGATGAAAAATAAAAATACATTTAAAAAAATAAAACATGCTTGTAACTCTACGTACATAAGACAAGCAGTTTGGAAAATGGATGAATGGATGGATGGAAAATAATAAAATATATAATACAAATAAATAAAATAAAATACAAACAATAATAAAAAAATAAAAATAAATTCAACCAATAAAAATTAAATCATAAAATAATAAAATAAAATAAAATCATACAAATTCACTTACAACAGTCTGGTATAGTCCTACTATGTAATGCAGTGTTGCTTTTGACAGGTCTATTTCTTGTTTGTTCCATTTCCCAATAATTGATTAAGTTACATAACTGATGACCTACAAGTGCCATGCATTTCCAGCTGAATAGATGGGCCAGTCTGTGAGATTGACTGCATCTGAAAGGGGAAACTGGCTCTAATTAATATCATTGCTTAATTGCTTGCCACAAGAGAGCCAGCCAGCAAACGTAATACCCCACTCTCAAAAGGTCCAGAGGAGAAAGTGTGTGTGAAAACGAGTGAGAAAGAGCGAAAGGAAGATGACGAAATGAGAGATGGATTAGAGATACACACACACTGTTTCATCTACTGGAAAACATTTAGCTAATTACCCATTCAAACGACCAGAGTCTTTAACAATGTCTCCAATGAATCTGAATGCGTGCAATTTTGTTCAATATCTATCAAAATATAATATAATGATGCATTATGTAATATTCTTTCATACATAAAACTGAAAGATTTGGGATTTAAAAAAAACTGTAACATTTCAAACTATTTCTAGGTCACTGATCAAATATGCAAATTTGACTCTGTACAGGCGGTATGTTGCTGTAGTTTCCAATGAAGCATAAGAAGTACTTTGGAATATCTCAAATTATGCTGGAGAACATGATTGGTTAGGTTAAAAAAAAACCTTTGTGCAGCTATCGCTAAAGCAAAATACGGACGGGCGAATCAAATACTAAGACTGAAACATTTCATTCAAATTTTTATGCTGATAATATAATTTGTAATGGAAAAATTGCATTGAAATAGAAAGATGCAATAGATGCAAAATAGAACCATTTTCACTGGTGTTTTCTGTACCCCACTGTATGTTATATGCATAACTAAATGGATTATATTATACTCAAACCATTAAAACATGCAAGAAAAAAGAAAAGAAAGTAGTAGGTATATTCACAGTATCTGCAATGGCTGTGAATGCACTCTAAAAAATGCTGGGTTGTTTCAACCCAATGTTGGGTCAAATATGGACTAACCCAACTGTTGAGTGTCACATTTTTTTAGAGTGTCCAATTACCATATTGATAATTTTCTCTTTATATACCAACACAGATCAGAGGCATGTTAGCACATACAGGAAGGTAAAAAATCTATACATGGGAGTTCTGAAATCAGCACAATATATCATGCTGTGAATGTAAATATTTACCTTGAGTGTCATCTCCCCCACAAATATGGCTGTGAAAATGTAATTGGACACGGTGAGGAAAAGCCTCTCCTGCAGAAAGAAGAGGAGGGAGGAAAAAAAGAGAGCAAAATTGTGGAAAAAGCTGGAATTTTGTCAGTGCTGTGAGAATATCTGCTTGTGGACAACATGGAAATCATCAATAACTAAAATAGGTTAAAAAAACTGAATCAATGGTCCATTGGCCTCAGTCTTACCAGGCTACCCTGAAGGATCTTGGGTCTCTCCAGAGCCACAGTGATGCAGTTTGAGAAGATGAAGACCAGCACCACATAGTCAAACAGCTTATGGGCAATAATGGACTGGCACAACACCCTGAACCTGAAGAGGAAGGAGGAGGTCAGGAATAGAGAAACTGTATATAGAGACCAACTAAAGTAGAAATACATAGCTTTGTTCCAAAACCAAGTGAGCTGCCTTGCTGCCTACATAGAAAGCATCCAAACCATCATGGAATCTCATAATTGAAGCGATTTAGAACATTCTACATAGGCATCAAGGGTGTGGTTTTTGATGTTAAAGGGGTCATATGATGCAATTTCAAATTTTCCTTTCTGTTACAAAATGTGTTACAAGCTGTTCGTGAATAGATAAGATCCCTAAAGTTGTAAAGACTAAAGTCTCAAACCCAAAGAGATATTTTTTATAAAAGTTAAGACTTGTCAACGCCCTCCTAAAATGGCTCGTTCTAACACGCCCCCACGTCTACGTCACAGTGTGGGAAGATTTGCATAACACCGCCTAAATGTTCACGCAAAGAAACAAGGCGTAACTTTAATTCTCGCTGTAGAATTGTTGTTGCCGCTGCTGCCATGTCGTGAAGAAGCTGTGTGTTTCGTTGTGAAAGTGAAACTACTTTGTTTTGCCTTTTTTTTAAAAGAGGATTAATTTCAGTTTTAGTATAACATTGTAATACCATGCATATTTTTACTTTTTTTATTTAAAGAAGAAACCAAACCAATATATTTGAGGCGTGATGCTATAGAAAAGCTATAGGATGCTATAGAAAAGCAATAAAAGATTTTCTGAAAGTGTGTTTTTAGCTTGTTTATTTTCATATAAAATATGGCATTCAGTTGCTTCAAACAACTGTATAAAACAATTTAAAACATCAGCAATGTTAGGGGCTACGCATTACAAGTAATGCAAGTTACATAATCAGATGACTTTTTTCAAGTAACTAGTAAAGTAACACATTACTTTTTAATTTACAAGAAAACATTGGAGTTACTTTTTCAAATAAGTAACTCCAGTTACTTTTCCCCCATTTATTGATTGACAGCTCTGCCGTCTGCATGCTGAGAGAAAATCAGGAGTAAGATGTTACTGTAGTTCTAGAATAAATGTGAACATGCATTAATTCATCTCACTCACAAAAAACAGATTCAGCATTCCTCAAAATGAATAAAAACAGTGAAATGCAACTCAGAATATGACGAAAACCTCCAATAATTAAATGTTAGATAACATAAATATCCTTTATGTATTTAATCCCATTTTATCAACCAATGTTTTTTCTGCTGACCTTCGATGATCCAATTCAAACATACTAATAAGCAAAAATTACTCTAGATACACATTTGTGCTTCTTTTTTTATTGCTTAAGTGTGTTGAATGTTCTTCTTCTGCATTCTACTTTACAGACAGTGAATTTACTTTTTTACGAAGCGGAGTCCAGCCCGGGGTCGTCACATGTGGTTACCGCTAGCCCGCCGTGTGTGATGCGGTGTGTTTTGTTGTGAAAGCGAAATAACTTTGTTTGGCCTTCCAAAAGAGGACACATCTAGAAATCAGTGGTTCAGTTGTATTTACAACACTGTTCCAGAACAGTTCAACCCAAATATTCAGATGTGTGCAGCGCATTTTATGGAGGACTGTTTCCTGATCCTGCTAGAGTAGACTATAATGCATCTGTGCTCAAAGGCTGTTTCTATAAAGTGGGGCAGTGCCAACCACAGTCTGGCGCTTCTGACTCACAGCCTGTAAGTAAGTTTTTTATATTTAAAGAATTTGCCACTGACGATTTAAACGCGAGTTTCGGGCAGTGTAGAGTAACGCTTGTTGTTTGTCGTTTCTCTGATCACAAATGCAGACATGGTTTTTTGTTTACGCGGCGCGATACGCAATATAATCCGTAATTATGTCCCCACTGGATGCAACAAATGCCTAGTTTATAATGGGTTTTATTGGTGTTGTCTCATCACGCCGGGACACGGCATCACAATATTGTAAGGGGCGTAACATTTCTTCCGTAACACAGAGGTATTCAGCCAATCACAATGCACTGGATAGCTGGCCAATCAGAGCACACCT